>NC_092868.1:46001783-46025271 GCF_032062135.1 Pyxicephalus adspersus
TACATAGAATAGAAAAATTGGATATACTAACATGGCAGGCATTACAAAGTTGTAACAAATAATTGGGAGAAGGTAGAACAATGAAAAAATAAGAGGTTACTGATTACCTATGGCATAAACAACTGGAAGCACTAAATTTGCTGTGTTTTGCCACACACCCTTTTTTACCACCCGGCTACAGCTTCCTACCACCCGGCTGAAAAAAAATTTCTGGGGAGAACACTGACTCTTATGAAAAATCTTTATTATGATCATTAAAAAGAAGAATCAAAAAAGATCATGCAGACCACACATTAATGAAACATCCTCCACGCGTTATAAAAATACATTCATTACAGATATTTATTCTGTATCTGTAATGAATGTATTTTTGTAACAATACTTTTTAATTGTAGAAGTAATCCTTCCTGAAGAAGTGGACCAGATCCACGAAACGCATTGAGGATGTTTCATGCATGCGTGGTCTGCATGATCTTTTTTGATTCTTCTTTTTAATGATCATATTAAAGATTTTTCATAAAAGGTATTGGTACTGTGTAGGATCATATATCTAAACAACATGGAATATATTTGTATATACTAATAAACTGCCTTTTAGGACCCTTAGCTTACTTTTTTCTAAAAAAGCATAGTACAATCTGTGTTTGGATTGTGTAAATGGAAAATATTTTCAGAAAGTGACCATTTGTTACAATTTGATTGCACAATCTACTTGAGATCATGAAAGAGCATCTTTTTTTAACTTAAAGAGGTTAGACAGGTCACTTTAAAGCCCACTTCTGGCTTGGGGCAAATAAAATCTATTTGGCTACCCCAGCAGGTTTTAAAAATACAATAGTGTCCCCATCCTCCAACAGATCCACACAATCCAGCTGAAACTTTCTTCAATGTAGGATGACACCCATCATCATTTGACCCACTACTGTGAGTCCAGGGCGTCAAGGCTCCACCCCGTAACCTGAACTCCTGATGCAGAAAGCATTATGTGAGGCCATTCGACATAATTCACAACCACCACCATAGAATAAAGAAAGTGAAAAGTACCCGTCATGTCCCGGGACTAAAAACACCAGAGGCAATAATGTATTTAAAACCAAAATATTTTTTAGTTGTAGACTAAAATGGTGGGGGTTTAGAAACCCTTTTTTTTACTGCCAAATATGCCTCCACTGGTGGCAGATTAGCAGGGGAAAGGGCCCATTTAGCTCTTTGCAGTGAAAACTAGAAAGAAACGAGCTCCCAATGCACCCCAACATGTTAATTCAATGCACCTAAATCTCGATTCAACTCTCTGAACCCAATGAAAACAAATGAAACTATATAATCGGCACAGATGCAAATTTCAATTTCTTTACGTCTACACAACTCTATACAACTATATATGGCAAGGTAGAAGACATGATTTTTCTTTACTAGAATTTGGTGACACACAAGTTACCTACTTACTCCCTTCTGTGATTGGGCAGTCAAAGGAGAAGCAGCAGAACCATCAGCTCATCTCTGTCCTACAGCACAACCATTTGCCTCCTCGTGCCAATTCTACCTGGACGGTGCAAGAGCTGCTGTAAAGGGGCTATTACCAATTTAAAATTCAGATTCTGAATTTTCAAAATTTGCATTCATATATTTTTGCATTTATACATTGCAAAAATACATTGAATGTTGTATTAGTTATAGAAAAGACCCAAAGCCATATTCAAGGTATTTCTAAAATTTTACACCAAAACCATTTCTTGATCATTCATCACTTTGGACAGCAGAGGGCATTGTATGCAACCCAAATAAATGCAGTATGAAAATGCAGCTACACAATTTACAACTTCATTCATTCAAGTGAGCAAAAGTGTCCTGTGCAATGGGCACATGCAAAGATTTTTACAGACAAGGCAATCAAAGTTGTTAATTATTATTTACTGTGGCTGTTCAGTTTAATTTCACACACAGCACAGTGTGACCCCGGCCTCTTCCAAAAGAGCCATCACATAAATACAAAACATAAGTGGTAGCATGACCAATAGCCTCTCTGTGTTGATGGAATACGCTGACATTTACCTCCATTGCCACACCAGGACCTACCTGACTTCTATCCTTCCAAAAAAAGTGAAATAGGAAATTATTATGGAAATTTATTAAAGGTTTTAAAACTGCGAAGTGATGCAACGCCAACCCAACAGTGGAATTTCTATCTAAAATTTATAGAATTTCTGGTTACTTTTAAATTCCAAAAATGACAAAATTTATCTAAGCAGCCTATCTGGATTTATTTATAAACTGGTGGTGATAATTTGACTTTTTTGTGACTTTTAGCTGAAGAATTTCAATTTGCTTGTGTCATCTAAAGCAGAACTCCAAAAAAATACATAAACACATGCATTTTTTCTTTTATAAATACATAATTAAATGTATTTTATGTGTAAGCACCAGAATTGGACTGGGTATCAGTGTCTTGTGGCCCCTGTACAGCACAGTTCAGACTGGAGAAAGGGAGAAAACAGCACAAGGAACCAATCCAGTATGAGTGCTGGCAGGGCTCATGTGCCAACAAAGGGCATGGTAATAAGTGGAGAGAGAGCAGAAAGACAAAACAATGAGCTCATCTGCAGCTTATACATTTAATGTCCTTTTGAAGACTAAACCTAAAAGTGTTAATTGCAGCACGGAAGATCAAGGTCTCTGCCCTGTCAGAAAGGAAATGAGGTCTGTAATTATCAGGACTAGATAGACAGAAGCACAGATATTTTGGAAGGTAAGACAGCTTACATTTAAATATTGTATCTGTTTATTTAGCCATTTGCCTACACCCTGTCGTTATTCTTTGCTCTGTTCCTGACCTGACTTTAGTACAGGTGCTGTCCTTGTGAGTAAAAAAGGAGAATGTGGAAAACTTCCAAACCTTATTAGTAAAAGTGTCAGAGATACTCCACTGTTCCTTTGCTGGGGTTTAAACCAAACTCTTTGGAGTAAATGGTAGTATTAGGATTATTATTACACTATTTATATAGCGCCATCATATTATGCAGCGCTGCACAAAGGCCATAGACATGTCACTAGCTGTCGCTCACTACCATAGGCATATGTCTAATAAAGTCTATAAAGTAAATATAAAGGTTTTTTTTTTTTTTTGGGGGGGGGGGGTGCAATTACCTAGCTGCATGTTTTTTTGGAATGTGGGAGGAAACCCACACAAACACAGGGAGAACATGCAAACTCTATGCAGATAGTGTCGAGATTTGAACCTGGGACCCAGAACTGCAGAGGTCAGAGCACTTATCTCCAAGCCACCATGCTGCTCAAGAGTTGGATGAAAAGTTAGCCAGCAACTAACCAGAAACTCTTAGATTGTAAGCTCTTTTGAGCAGGGTCCTCTTGTGCCATTGTTTGTATCTGTCTGTCATTTTTTACCCCTATCTAATGCACAGTGCTGTGTAATATGTTGTCACTATATAAATATACTTTAATAATAGCCATGAAGGGGTCGTGTTTGAACCAAACATTTAACCTTGACTGGAGGACATGAGAAATAAGGGCCTTCCTAATCACTTTTCCTGAGGCGAAAAACAAAATAAGGTGTTTTTGAGTTATTATAGGACAATTGTTTACTACATATCTATAAGAGGGAGGCTTTCAGTCTGCCAAGGTCAGATCTGTCTACAGCCATGGCACAAACTTATCTTATAATTTGTAAGCTGAAAAACACAATTCTGACTGTCCTGAAGCTGCTTCCTTTTTCTGGCATTCCAGCATGTTGAAACAATTTTTGACTTTTTTTTTTTACACAATCCTCTGCCCAGAGAAACAGGAATGGTAAGATGTGGCATCAGCCTAAGTTAGACATCACAAGGAAGTTTGGGAAACTGGGTGCAACACAAGCTTCATTAGGTAATGCAATATCTTGAGTTGTGATGAGGTCATATTAGAGAACCTATGCTCGTCTTGTGACCAGGGATCTAGATATCTGGTCATCTGATCTAAGCGTTCTAGTTTCGTAGTAATCATAGGAATAAATGCCTAGGCTTTTAGTTACAAAGTTATCAATGGTAGAAACATGAAACAGCATTTTTTTTTTTTTTTTTTTTAAAGAGAGGCTAGTACTTTCAGTCTTTCTATATTGATTTTATTCATTCTCCCCACCCAGAGCTTTATGTTAATATTTGACTATGCGTCCAGGAAAGTTGTACTACGCAACCACTTCCAAGATCTACTTATCAATAGGTCAACCCTGTATGGCTCACCAAGAAACTCAAAGCCAGGTTTCCATAACTGCGCGTGTAGCTTCTAGATAGTGCATGACTTGGTAAGTCATTTAAAGAAAACCTTTATCCATTAAAGATTGCAATATTAATTTATTTCAACACCACCATTTTGGAAACTTGTGGTTATATACTTCATTCTAGGGTAAATAAATTCCACATTTATTTAGAATGGGTGTAGTAAGTATATTGCTTTATTTCATCACTCTCTAGCTGTCATGTTTCCCCTTCAAAATACATCAAGTTCATGTTCTCTAGAAGCTGATCTCTCATGCAATGCTGTACTGCCTGTTTCCATACAAGCTTCCACACGCCGCAACAGTCTAGATAGAGCTGTCGATGAGGGCCGAGAACCTAACATTCCGAGGATGTGCCATCACTTGCTAATCCAGGAATCTGTATTCTAACCCTTTCTAAATACCTTTAGGTCTAATTTACATTAAAATTAATTCTGTAAACTCTTCCTGCACTGTTGTGCAACTAAAATTGTGAATAGTTTGTCAATAAAAATTATTATTTAGCAGAGGGACCGTGAAAGCCTGCTGGGGATATGATGCATGTACTACTACTAGGTAAAACCAATATTGCCAGTACCGGCAATCATGTTAAACCAACTTTGGCCCCAGGGACTGTGTGGAATTCGGCCCATACTACAACAAAGAGCTACAGCCACACACCAGTTGGGTTCTGTTTAAACCTGATCTGTTAGATTATTAGAATTTACTAATTAGTAAGGGGGGTCGGGGCACAGTCTAATCACATTGGCAAAAAAAGGTTAGCAGCCAATGGCCCATTAGTCAAAGGTTCCTACCAAATATATAGCTGTCCCAAACTCCAGATATGACTGATTTATAACGTAGAAAGAATACCACACAACCCAAGCACTGTATTCTGGGAAGAGCTCATGCAGTATGTTTCTCATAACTGAAAGTAATTAATATTTAGTAATGGAGCAACATTGCTGGTTGCACAGAACATGTAGGTATTAGTCAGCCGGCAATTTTGGCTAGAAGGGGACCCCCTAATGGTGTCAACCATTTAATTGCTCTTAATTTTCTGAAATGAGGGGGTGCAGGTACCTTTTTGCAGGAGGTATGTAGGCAAAGGGGACACCCTGTCAACCACAATTTATGTGGCTCATAATGATTTTTGGCTGCCACTTTTCCTTAATTCTCTTGGTTCCAACTATCCAATGCAATAATCCAAATCAATCATAGGTTTATTAGAGAAATATATTTGCTAGTACAGCCTAATTGGGTGAAATCTGTATTAATTGATTGACAAGTTTATTTATGTTGTTGATCTGCAATTATACAGCTACTCCATTTTACATGCACTTTGTAATATGAACATCATTTTTGTCGACCAGATTTCTGAAAGGACAGACACTGGTGTACCATGGCTATACAAAGAATATTGGCATTGCCACCTTTAGCCTACATCAAAAGCCCATGTGAGAAGATGTCCAATAAATTGAGCAGATTTAAACAATCCTATTTCATTTGTTGCTGTTACTGAATGACAACATCAACATCAGCCAGAAACATGAAGGAAGGGAAGGACTAGGAAACTGTGCGGTCATACCTTTGCTCACGTGTGTCATCTGGCAGTAGCAGTGAGAACATTGCGAAGTAATCATTACAGATGAGTTAAAAGGATGATTTTGTACTCACACCCTGAGGTGTAACTAGCTAACAATACTTTTGTAAAAATAGATGACTTTAGCTGAGCTTGCTTCTGAATGCAGAGCAGAAATACTTTTGTTGCTCATCAATGTGTTATTCTTTTGTTTAGCGAATAAATAGATTGGTCATACTTGTTTTCCAGGTTGACATTTGCTTACCTGTCATCATTACCCCGAGGACTGGTCACTTCTTGCGGTACGGCCTGTGCCTCTTCCATGCTTAAGCGTCGTTTTCTTTTGCTGCGTATGCTCAAGCAGATTGCCAACAGTAGAAGTGCTATTCCTGAACCCACCAAGACGTATGCCACAGAGAAAGTCTTACTCTTGAGATTTATTTCTCCTTGAGTCTCTGGCTTGCTGCTATTCCCATGGGCTGTGGCAGGTTTATCATTGCTGCCAAATCCTGGGACCAAGTTCCATACCGCCATCACGACGCCAAGTACCAACAGCCCTACCCCAATGGCTGTGAGGGCATAATAGGATCCGCTAGACTTCGACTGAGCCATGATTATAGATATGTCCAACCACAGGGAGCTTCTTCTGGTCCTAGGTTACATATTTTGCAGTGCAAAGGAGGCGTCTTCTACCTGCTGTTTGGGCCCATCATCAGGAGCTTAATAAAAAAAAAAAAAAAAAAAGTTAATTTTCATCCGGTGAAAAATATCTAAAATTTGGTTTAAAGACAAAATAGATGCATCAGGAGTAATAGCCCTAAAACAACAGAAATGCAGTTTTAAAGCATGGGTGAAAGGAAATTAGCTGGAACAAAATTTGAGCCCTGGTATTAAATAGAAGTCACCATGGCTGTGGGTCTCCGAGAAGGAGTGCCCACAATTGCAGCAATTTGTTTCAAATAGTATGGAAGTGTTAGAGCCTTTGTTTTGGGGATGATGATGGGGGAGGTTGGTAAAACTTCTCATAAAATGGTTTTAACACTGTCTTTACCTTCTTATTTCAGGGGCAAAACACATGCTCACAAGTGATTGTTGTAGGGCTTTGTCTACAAAAGGTCTACAGTACCTAGATCTAAAAATGTTGACTCGGAGTAGCACCTTTCAGTTTGACATTGTCCTAATGTTTCCTGAGTGTACAGAGCATTTGCATATTCTCTATGTTGATTCTATAAACAACAGTAGAGCTTCAGTAAAAAAGTTGCCACACGTGTTTCTGCCAAGAGAAAAACCATCCACAAATAACAAAAGGAACACAAATATTGAAGTTTCAAGAGAAATCCCAGAGTTTCACCTGTTGGCTAGATGTTATGGTACCTGGCTAGAAGACAAAGAGCTCTTCCAAATGCATAGGTGGCCCTTACCTGTTGATAAAGATTTGCCAAAAAGGTCAGAATATATCCCCACCCTATATATGGAAAAAGGGACAAAAATACCAACCATATGTACATGGGCAGATATGACTACTTACAACCTTAGCCATATCGCCTTGCCAAAAAAAATAACTTGTCTCCTAAATGCTTTTTTCTCCATATACAACTGTATGCACCCATTCAACTGCAGTATTGATCTAAAGTTTGATAGCTTCATCCAATGCTGTAAGATGGAATGAATGGGGGCAGGGTTGAATATAGTCACGGACCACCATAGTCCGTAGTCAACATTGTTAGAGGGAGAAAGTGGGGCTAAGGCAAAACAAGGTGTAGGGTCATGCAACATTTTATTTTTGCACAATTTTGTTTTATGAAACAACAAAATTACCTCCTTTAACTGGAACATTTTTTTTTAGCAAAGGGCATAGTGGATGAACCTAGCTTATGTGCACAGATCTTGCTATCCAGTTTAATCGGAGAACTATTTCAGCACCATAGGCTGCAGCACCCAAGGTGCCCTCCTTTCCGTCTACCCCTCGGCAAGGCCTTCCTCTAACCCTTTAAAGCTACTGGTACCCCAACAAGTAAAAATAATAGAGGTTAATGGCAGATGGACACGTTAACATTGAAGAGAAAAAGCATCTGCAGAAGAAAAATAAAAAGTTACACACTTATTAAACTTGAGTTTCTGCCACATCCATAGAAAAGACATAAGCGGCTACTACTCTGTAGTGATTGCTTTAATCCAATAAAACAACAATGATCTCATCACTGTGTATTACATGGATATAAAAGAACAAATACTATTAGTAATACAAAGAACTAGCAACGCCAAGTTTAGGATAGTGACATGTTAGAAAGCAATCTTTCATAAAAATGTAAAAGGAGTACTTCGAACACAGCACAATATACAACAATAAGCCTTATTGGGAACACCTAGCTTATAGTTGCCAGTTATTCTTCCACTTGATGTAGGACACCAGACTGTACCATTAAAAGTGTGCATAGCTTTAATTATTTTTTTTGATAGTATAGAGAATAATTTAGTACCGGCAATTAATTTTTGTGAAGGTTTTTCTTCTCCTTTTCAGTAGATACAGCAGGAAATGTGAAAAATACTTCAATGAAGACAGAGGAAACCCTATTTTAAGGTAATTGTCAATGGAACAAGTATCCCTCCTGGAACCCTTACTATTTTATTGATTTATTAATCCAATAATTCTAATGGATCCATCAAAAATCCACCCTGCAAATCAAATTGCAGGGCTGGGTTCAGCGAATTATTAACAAAAGCTGGATACAACCTGCTCAGTTTCACCCAGCCAAGGGATCACAGTTGGGTGTAACTGAACCAAAGAATAAAAAAATAATGTGTGGGGAGTTGGTCTCCAAAGTGATAAATGTGTGTATAGATTGAGATCACGAGAGAGGAACAGAGAGAACGTGTACAAGAGCAAGCACTAGTTATGTACTCAATGAAATGTATTTTAATGCAGCTGGTTTAAGTACCTCTGTTCTAATTCCTTGTAATAACTTTTATTAGTCTTGAATTAGCCTCCTTTAATCTTCTGCATCCCAAAAGTACTATGGAAGAGGGAGGGTTAGATCCATAAGTAACATGACTGCTTTCACATCTGTGCATTGCAGTAACATAAGTTTCATTACAAAAAGATCCACATGGAGCCATATGCACACATTGTGGTAAATAAATTGTGAAAAAAAAGAAGACGTACAGGTCAGGTCTTTTGGTGCACTGGTACCAATAAACTGCATGTTCTTTATCTTTACAACGAACTAAAGTATTGAGTACATAAACAGTGGATTATGGTGCCAGAAATATTGATGCCAAAATATGTTTGAGTGTTGATTGCTTTCTAAAGTTGGGGTGTAAATATGTAATTTAAGCTAGGTTCAGATGGGCAGTGGGAACAGTGGTTTCAGGGCAGCACTGCAGCCCCAACCACTGCACTGGAACTTGTGGAACTTTTCATTTTAAACATTTGGGATCAGGCTGGGCTTTATTGCAGAAAAGGACAGGTGATGTCTGCAATAAGCATTCTTACCTACCCGACTGCTTGCTTCAGCAAAATCACTGAGCTCCGCATGCACAACTTAACGATGTTTGCTTTGGTTGGTTGCTTTCCCCCCCGCAGCTGCCAGGACTGAATGAACTTCTGTGCACCTAAGTACTTCTGGCTTGGCCAATCAAGATAGCTGAAGATCGCAACAAGGAAGAAGAATGGCGGTGCTCCCAATGGAACAGGGACAAGTGAATATAACAGAGTTTTGTACTAACACTGGATAAAAAAAAGCAAGAGTAGGGTTTTGTGGTAAATCAACCTTTTTATTTAACAGGTTTATTTACCAAGTTGCACAAAGATTATTCTAACAAAGGTCTACTATCTCATAAATATTGGTTATAGACCAGTACACAAGGAATTAAATTTGCCATAAAATACTTCTTCAGAGGGGGGAGGAGCACCACTTTACATAACCAGGAACAATATCCATTCAAGAGAGTTGGGGGTATAAGACCAAGTTCCAAGTTTGAGTAGTGTGGACCTTTTCCTGATAGTAATGTGTCAGGATACTCAAAAGCTTGTGCAAAATAGATTCCCAAAATGGGGAGCGCTGTGAAACGGCTTACAGTACAGTGTGGGTTGCTGCAAGGGAGGAGATTCAGTGCTGTGTGAGTTATTAAACAGTATTTTTTTTTTTTAAGGCTCTAACATATTACACAGCCCTGTACATTAAAGAGCTTACAGTCTAAGAGGTGGGGGAAGTATCACACAATAGGAGGGGGATATGGAATGGAAGGTGGGTAGTCAGGGTTTTAAGAGACAGGAGAAGAGTGGTAGGCAAGTTTGAAAAGATGGGTGCTCCTTTAAAGTAGGAGCAAGCCAAATAGGATGAGGAAGACCATTCCAGAGAGTTGGGGCAGCTCTAGAAAAGTCTTGGAGCCATTTGTGTGATGAGGTTATAAAAGTGAGGAAGTCATTAGTAGGCCATTGTAGGAGTAAAGAGAGCGGCTAGGGGAGTATTTTTCTAGCAGGTCAGAAAGGTAAGTGGGACAAGAACTGTCGAGGGATTTGAAGGCAAAGCACAGGAGCTTGAATTCGATTCTAAGGTGAAATGGAAAACAATGAAGAGAACTACAAAGAGATGCAGCGGAAGAGGAGCGGTGGGAAGGATGGATGAGTCTGGCTGCAGCATTCATAATAGATTGTAGAGGAGAGAGTCGGGTTAGTGGAATACCAGAGAGAAGGATGTTACAGTAGTAACAGAGAGATAAGGTTGTGAGATCTCGGCTTTTGACACTGCTGATTACTCCTTTCTAATACAAATCATGAACTCCATTGGTATCAGTGACTTTGATCTCTCTTGGTTTGCTTCCTCCCTGTCTGACCTCTCCTTTCAAGTTTCCCCCTGCAAGTCCCCATCCGCTCAGTACCATCACAATTCATTCTTTAGGGCTGACTACAGGTTAGACATTACATGTGGTATCTGAAACGCAGGCACAATTTACAACATGAGGAAGTGGTAACCATTCTGCAACCTCACTGCCTGTCCTAACATAGCTCAAGTCTCTATAGGCTAGAAATATAACAAATATTTTCCATAGAATGTCTTCTCATCAGGGCAAACTTTTTGTACCATTTTTTAGGACAGCTATTCCAATGCCTTTAACTGGGAAAAGACAAAACGATTAAAATAGTCCAAGAGAAAAAAAAATGACAAGCATGTTACTGTTTTATAAACACAGAAGAACTGGCCAAGTGTTATGAAAACATTATCCTGCAAAAGGGCAAAGGGAAGCATTTTCACAAAGAAAAGTAGATAGTAAATTATAATATGCTGAGCATGTAACAATAGAAGAATGAGAGATTAATGTGAAAATCTAATCATTCTATATTGTGCTCTAATGTTGCCTACACGTAGTTGGTTTTCTTTACCCTTATTGTTTGTGATCATCTTGAGCAAAAATTTACAGAAAGCAGACATCCCCTGACATTACTAAGGAGGTAATTTGCGATCTGTCGCAAAAAGTAACAACCACGCTATACTATTGCAGAATAACGCAGGACTCTCCATAGAGCTGACCAGGCTGCTCGGCTCTCTGCCACTTTTCCTAAATGATAGTAATTACATATGTGTATTAAGCAGGACCCAAAACACAAAAAAATGTTTAGCAAATATTGTAGACAGAATAATAAAAACTGATTTGAATTGGTATAGTATGTTACTGCACATCAGTGAGGTTATAAAATATACAAAATTGTAGGGGTCTTTGAAATGGTACATTTCCAGGTTAAACCCTTCATGGCTATATTGTATTTATGAGGCAGCGGGACTACACATCAATGCTAATCTTTAATAATTGGCACAACTTTCTTCCGAGACTGCGTTTATGTTGTTTTTTTATAACAAGAATATTGCTGATAGAGTACCGGCCTTTTGAAATTAAAAGGTATTTGTATGTTCTCCTCCTAGATAGTTTTACTTTGCATGAAGTCCCATTCCAGAGATATTCATACTTCCTACATGTAGACCAATTACAGGTGGAAGTGTGAATATCTGAGGAATGCATATCCTCCCAAGTTTTGGCAATAAGAAAGAGGGATATGTTAAAGTTCAAAGTACGAAGGCAAATGACTCAACCTTGCATTTTGACAACAATGAAAAATGAATATTGAAACAATGATTGGGTACACCAACAAGTGGTTTTTCCTACTGTGCCTTTATAATAATAGAAGAGTTACGTTTTTTAGGAAGCAACACTTTTAATACATTAAGAATATAGAAGTGTAAATATCCACCAAGAAAACGCAACAGATTAGGAGGGAAGAGGGATTTATATCTGAAAATGGTACAATTGGGAGGCAAGTGAAGCAAAGAAAAGCTTTTAGTTATTAATTTAAAGTAGAACATACAAGAAGACCATGTTTAGGTATAGGTTATTAATGGTTCTTACAAAAGTGGCCAAGGAATAGTCAGATACGAGCCAGCGATGACACTTATGGAATGAGATTTCAATCATACCAAAAGCCTTTTTCAGCAGCTAACTCTGCACGTAATACAGACAGGAAGTTCACTCAATACATTAGATGCATGAGATATTTAGAGAAGTATTGGTGAGATAAACACTAGGTCATAAAAAAACATAAACATTGAATCAGATAAAACTTTCAAGGCTTAAAGTACAGGCGTGTACAAATCTTTTTCTTTAGACCTGCACCAGCCCTTAAAGCGGAACTAAAGTTCGAAAATTTAAAAAAATAGATCAGGCAAGGACAAATACTGCAGAAAGGGGCAGGTAATTTCCCTTCTGCAGTAAGCCCACTTACCTGCCTAGTTGCTTCGGGGAATTTCTCAAAAATGCTCAGCCAGCTCAGAGTTGCTTGCTAGGATACTTAGCAATACTTGCTTTTCCTGCACTTGCTGGGACTGAATGAACTGTTGTGCAAGAGTTATGTCATCCCGGCATGACCAATCAAAATGGCTGAACAGGGTACCTAGGAAGATGATAGGGACGCCATGCTATGGAATAGGGAAAAGTTAGTATAGCGCGATTTAGTTGAACTTTACCTTTTTGTTAAGGTTCTGGGGGCAATCTAAAAATCCCAAGAAAAACCATATCCTAGACCTTTTTATCCCTGAGGAACCCCTAAAATGTTTACAGGTCTAAGGGGAACCCCTGCTTTTACTATTTCATTAGGTAGGAAAATGCTCCTTACATTAGAGGTCAGTTGGAAAAAGGTTCCCTTTATGATAACCCTGGTGTTCTGAATGCCATCCTAAACTAAAATAATCTGCAGAATCACAATGTTGTCTCTGCAGTAGCGTTAGTTCAAGAACTATGCATGATCAAAAGGCGAGGTCGATCATCCACAGCTCTAGGAACCACTGAAGGAACCCTAGGGTTGAGAATGGCTGCCCACATCCCATAAACATAAACTTAAGACATGCATATAAATACATAGTGGAAAACGCATATTTAGGAGCTTTTGAAAGCTGAACTATTGAAAATGAAAAAGTCAATTTCTGGGTTTTGCTTCACTGCATCTAAATCATGGCCATATCTCCCCATCCCACAAGTCCCCCTTCACCTGCTTCTTTCATATCACAGATACCCCTGGAGAATAATGCTCCCTTTCCATGTTTCTCCGGGAAGTGCTCACATGCCAATCCTAGCGGTCTCACCACTCTAAAGATTAGATATTACCTATGATTGCTTATATGTCCTCAACCAAAGGCAAATCAAAAGGCCGATAACTCTAAACATTTCCAATCACAGATCAGCAACCTCAACATATTGATATATAACAGCAGCACAATATATTGGAATAAAGGTGCCAAAATACCAATTTTGTATTACCAAAATGATTACCCGGAGAACACAAAACCAATTTATCTAAAGAAAAAAAATATATATTTTTCCCATAAACCAGATTTTTCTTATATCTACAGAAAGTGAAGACTGGTTTTAGATTGACTTTTGTTCTAGTTTTGATAAACGTTAATCCAAAATTAACATTTTCACACCCAGCTGTTGAGCAACTACTATTCCCATCATGCACTGCTGTTATTGTGCAGCTGAAGAACTGGTTGCTCAACTTGACATACACAGGCTGAAGTCAAACAATGCGTGTTTGGTCAGTTTTATCGACCACAGGAACTTTTCACCAGTGGTGAGAGATAACGCTGGAGAGAGCATTGGCTGCCAAGAATATCTATAAAAGGACTGAAGGTTCAAGGACACAAAGAGCAGATTATAAAATGTTGTCACAGAACAAAATAAAGTTACTGTCTTCTAGTCAGAATAATAAAACTCATTAAAGTCTGTTAATGGTTCATAAATGGCTTTGTCATATGCAATAATGATGACTTTATTTGAATTACAGAAAAAAATACACGTCTGTCTATAAGAAAAGGTCCGGTTAGGTTTTAAAGGTTAATAAACCAAAAGTACGAGGCACTTCATAAAAGCCGCAAAATATACTTGTAAATTCTTCATGAGATGCTCAAACATGGCTTAAGATTTGCTGTTTTTTAGGCTTCCTGTGCACAGCCTGTAATAAGGGACAGCAAACAATTTTAGGATTTTTGGCACAGCCAGATGCAGCAATTTCTAATGGCTCTTTAAATGTTTTGCAGCAGAGGAAAAATTGCACTGGGCTGACAACATAACTTGGGGTTTCAGTGCAGCAGAAGCAGCATTGTTCGCTCAAAGGAAGTGAGTAGCTCACTTTATTTCTAATGAACAGCTATTTTCCTTTAGCATTTTCCAGAACAAAACATGGGGAAAGATATGCTTTATATTGCCAAGACAAACACTTAAAAGTCCATATTGCCCAGTCCAAAGTTATCAGTTGTGTTTAAAAAATATTTACCTTCGACTGAGCAAGCATGTAAAACTAACAACGTTTCCTTAAAGAAGACTGGTCACTTTTAATTAAACTAATAATATGAACAATATTCCTATTGGATTATATGTGTATTTAATGCAATCTTTTTACCTGTAAAATTTAGTAGTATTATTAATAATAAACCATATTTATATAGTGCCAATATATATATGATCAATAAGGTGATCATCTATAGCAGGACTGTCCAAGGTCAGTCCATAAGGGCCACATACATGTCACGATTTTCAAATAAACAGTATTTTTTCTGACTCATTAAGCATCTTATTATATTTACTGCTGGTTGTTAGAGAAATACTAAAAATGAATGCATATTCTGGCTCTTTAGGACTAGAGTTGAGGAGTTCCATGTTACCCTTTGCTTCTTAAGGCTACACAAATGGTTTAGAAGCAGGGTAAGCACATAGAAAGTAGTACTAGAAGAGGAGAGGGTTATACTATGGAATGAACTAGTCACATGTTTAAAGACAAGTAAAAACAAAATACTATATATAATGGAAAACCACTGAAATAAGCATTAACATGTCTGGATTGTTCTGAGCTTCTTCTTGCAATTTTTAAGTTGTGACAGGGTCTCTTTAAACACTGTGATAACCTTCAATTTCTATCCATTTGTACATTGCACCATTTCTTTAAAGTGTATCTTTCTTTTTAGCTTTTGTGAAAGTTATACCTCATTAAACTGGTTGCATAGAAGGGTCCCATTCACTCAGAATCCAGCGATAAGACCCCAAAGTGAACTCTGCATTCCAATGGAATGCACAGCATGTAATGATGAATCACTTCCTTATGTCTTTGCTCTTCCCAAATCAAACACAGGATAGAACAAAATAAAGTGTTGTAGCTAAAGTAATGCTGGCCATACACTGGCTGATATTTCTAATAGATTCAACATCAAGTTCCATATGATCATCAAATCTAGTAGGATGTTCCCAATCGATGTACGATTGCTATATCGATCAGGAATTCCCATTCTTTGCTCAACTGAATGCTGCTCCCCCCTCCCATGATCATATGTGTCCTCTCCTCCTCCTGTGTCACTGTCTGTAATTTGCACCCCTATTTAATGTACAGCGCTGTGCAATATGTTGGCATTATATAAATACTATTGATTAATAATAATATGTAACTCAATGTCAGATCAAAAGAGTGCAGCAGCACTCAGGCAAGGAATGAAAAAAATTGATGATCGGTGCACGTTGGTAACAAAGTAAATGATCTGGGAGATATTGATCATTAATCTGTCTGGCCACCTGTCAACCAGTGCATTACCAGCATGAAAGTATGAGAAAAATGCAAGCTGTACAAAAAAGTTGACACACACAAGCAATTTACTTATTTTGCCATCATTCTACAATGAACTTTTTGTTTGTTTGACATGTCTGATGTTATTTTATGGATACAAAGTATTCTGTTTGCATAAACACCAAATTCCTGAATTGTAATATTATACACATACCAACAAACAGTTTGAAGATCTTGTGCTAATTTTAAAAGCTCAACCTCAGGCAAAAACTTTTATTCCATTTTGGTTGAAGGCCAGAACCCATGTGGGGCATTTATTGCAATCTCTGCCCTATTAGATTGATTTTTCCACTCTTCTTGTAGATGTTATGGGAAACGTGTCCAACTTTTCAGACACAAAACTATTTGCGGCTTCCTGTCCTCAGAAGAGAATCACGTGTTTAACTATTGCCAACTTTTTATACAGTAAATGAAATTGCTTGGCATTAGGCTTTAAAGCTATGTTCAGATTGGTAAGGGTGCGGTGCAGTTATCTACGTGTAGCGTCTAGCCCATAGAAAGTGAATGGAGTCAGCAGTTCAATGTCACCCACTGCATAATATACAAATCCTGGATCTTTAGGAAGCAGCGCAGCAGGAGGAACCATGGCGGACTTGGGCAGGTGAAAAGTGTACTGTAGGGCCCCAGACCCTCCTCAGCAAACAGCCCAAAGTCAGTTCTGCACGGGGGCCCATTGTTGGCTATGTCTGCCCCTGGAGGGAAACATTGTTCCTGATGCAGATGTAAACAATAAGATACAGCCATCTATACATTGGTGGCACCTAGAAATGCCTCCACACTTTGTCAGAAACCTTTTAGCCCCAATGCCCAAGAAGCTCTTATGCAAATAATGACCTTGATCCCTGACATTTTGTGACCCCACCTTCCAGGTCTATTGGAAGAACACCCTCATTGACCAGTAGTCAGACATGGAAGATGATTGATTTATTTTAATTTGATTTACACCATCACTGACCTCAGCATTTGTTTGGATAAGCCCCCGCACTCAATAGACACCAGATGCAGCTCCCTACAGTATGCATTAGAAACTAAAGCAAATCAAATCAAACTTGCAATTTTTGAATAAGAATCTTAAGAAAGGCAGAATTACTTTACCCCAACTAAAACCCCTGATATGAATTTTCTGAATCCTGTGTTGCCATCAGCATCTCAAAGTAGGGCCACCTCATCTCAGTCATCAAGCCATAAGACAGATGAAACCAGTAACATCAGCCTGAAATATCAGCAATATAACGAGGAAGCTTGGCAGAGCTCCCAGGCCTTGCATTTATTCTAGACATCATGGTCAGATAAGGAAATGTCACATACAGCATGAAACACATTTTCTGCAGGAATAATGCAAATTCTGAATGTTCTTGGCAATTTCCTAAAGCAGTGCTACAGGCAGAGGTAAAAGACATAAGGATTAATAATTATAAATACTGTGTAATTATTATTACACGGTATTTATATAGCACCATCACATTACACAGCTCTGTACAAAGTCTATAGCCACGTGACTAGCTGTCCCCCCAAAAGGAGCTCACAATCTAATGTCCCTACCTTAGTCATATGTCCATTACAGTCTAAGGTCAATTTTTGGGGGGAGCCAATTCACATAAATGCATGTTTATGGAATGTGGGAGGAAACCGGAGCACCCAGAGGAAACCCATGCAAACACGGGGAGAACCTGAAAACTCCATGCAGATAATGTCCTGTCCGAGATTCAAACCTGGGACCCAGCACTGCAAAGAGGCCAGCGTGCTAACCACTGAGCCACCGTGCATGTGTTTTTCTGTTTCAGATTCATATGTACCCCTTTTATTGAGCTGCAATGCATGGGAAATAAAAACACATGTGCATTTTCCAAGGAACCTTGAAGCCGGCATCAATTGTGTTACATTGTGTAGGGCAGGGGGTGTTTTTAAAAAACTATACATGCTTGGGACAACCATGCAGGTCACTGAATAAGAAGAATTCCCTATTCCTATACATGTTGCAGGTTAGCAGCTCATGGTATTAGAGCCAATACATCACCCCGCTAATATCCTCCTCACAAGTTTCCTTTAAGCAAGGATGCTAATCACGGTCACTGATTACAGCAGGCAAGCAAACTTGTGAAGTCTGAGAAAAATGCCTTTTAGGTAAATATAACAAAAGCCCACAATGCACTTATTACAGTCTAGTTTTCCTTTAATGGTTCCATTTTTTTATGAGTAGCAGGTTTTCCACTGAGCGTTCACATAATATGCAGCTCTTCCCTGCAGCGGTCTCGGCTCAGGACTCCAGCTGCGTTACTGGCTGCTGTGACAACACATGGCCAATCTCTTCCTCTCCCAGAGGGGACACAGCACAGCCAGCATTGCAAATGACTTTCACAGTTGTCACAGTTCATTAGCCAATCCTCCCAGTGTAATGGCAGCGTCTCCCCTCCTCTCCTGCCCTCTACACTGGTCATCAATTACAAGTCACATGGAGGGAATTATCACCTTCCTACAAGTCTTCTCTGTTAATTATTAGTGATCGCTTGGAAGTGCAGAGTGCAAATTTACAAGATACTACAGTTAGGTAAAAAGAGAGATTGTCACTACTTCTATAGTGGAAATGTGAAATATTTCACAGCCTGGAAAGGTGCTACATCAAGTACAGGAGGGTGACATACAATGGATCAGGGCTGTACCCAAGACAGGGGCTTCACCAGTTCCCTATTCCCATTCCCCACTTTATTATCAGGTATTGCATATAATGCAATTTTCATTTTTATTACAAATATAACAGTGTAGTGTAAAGTACATGACAAAGTAAATATGAATTTGCTTTGCGATTGGAGAAATGAAAAAAAAAATTACACAACTGTTCAAAAGATGATCCTCATCCTCAGTCCTATAGGTACTGGTTGAAATGACTTTTGAATTACTAATAAAATCTATAGTAAAGCAAATACCACTTGAAGCAGGTAAGGAGGTGCTCAACTGCAGGTCAACAACCCTAAAGTCATGACGCTGCAGATAGTAAACATCCAGTTGATGTAATGTTGTATCAAAGCAGAATCAGAAAGCACCCGTGTTACAGTTCCAACTTGCGTCACTTTGTGCAGCTGTTCCTGCAGGGTCAGTCTGCTGTTTGATACCCAAGTTCCATGCTGGTTTCCTGTTCATCTGTGCAAGAACGTCAGAGTTCCCTTAAAACATACTCCAGGCTTTTTGATGTCCCTGTTTTTGGGTGCTCTTTTGGTCCAGTGAGAAATCTGCCAGCCATTTCCTCTGAAGGTCAAAGAAAGAAAAACTCAAAAAGAAGTAAAGATTACCCCTGTGGTGATGGTCATCCTGCAGTGAAAAAGTTAAATACCCATTTACTTCCTCCATCTTATCTTATGTTCCCAGTCTCCAAAGCCACTTCTTTCCTCATGCTCTATTGGTTGGTTGAAGTCCCGAGGTCTTTAAGTAAAATCTGAACCATTAGTCTTGCATTGCAAGTGAGTACGTTGAGTACCCTGCCACAAACTGCAGTGCCATAGAAAACAGTGGAGCATTGGCTGCCAGAGAAATGTGGAGTTCAGCTTTAAACCTTCTCAAAGCTTTCCAGAGTTGCCTGTGCAAGACCTGTTAAAGCCAAACTAGTCTTGAAAACAAAGAATAAAATATTATACATGCAATTCTGTTTATTAGCACCTTTAGAATGGACCACCTCATCGTGCAATTGTGCTTGGCTATTCACCGATCTCTGACCTTTGGCGCCTTTTAGTTTCCTGTTAACACCTTGTGGTCAGACAATTGTTCACCAACTACTTCCTTTTGCCTGTTTAACCACAACTTTGACTTGAATTTGCTTCATGTGGTAGCACTTCTAGCCTTCTAGTAGTACACCAAAGCAGGTACCAACCGGTCATCCAAGGTCCCTAAGCTTTACCAACAATAACTTGACTTCTTTTTTGGAGACGTATGGAGGCTACCTACAATTTTCCAATGCCATTGGAACTTCACAGAAATGAGCTGGGTAGGGCTTTGATTGCCGAGAACTACCAGTTAATCATCTACCAGTCATTGCCTGAGCATCAAACAGAAAACAGCTGATGTGACAGTAGTAACACCCATCCCTGTTCTCATGTTGTAAAATCAAAAGACAAACTCAAGCCTCTGATGGTGCCTATCTTGGTTAAAAAACATATTTTTACATTTAATGGCATTATGAGGTGGTATCCAGAAGCTCAAGCATAATCATTCCAACCATCCAAGCCAGGGGTCCAGCCCCCAGTTTTTGGTTCTTCAAAATACATGCCATGCTCATGACACCATTCTTTGCCCATTGGAAGGCCATTGATGATGTAACGTTTAACTATCAACTCCAGCTCACATTCCAAAAAAAAAAAAAAAAACCCTGGTTATATCTCGAACCATCTTGGACCCATCTTTCTAGAGCCAACAGCAGATGAAGGTGTTTTTGGGAGCATACCATGATCTTTGTAAGAGATAGTAGGTGCTTGGACGTTTCCCTTTATAAATGCACCCAACATTAAAATCATATATCTAATACTAGGTCCGTCTTTAACAATTTCTATAATCGAGGTCAGCTTTGGTCACCTCTATGTTTCCCTCAGTAACTGATTACCGTAAAAACACAATAACGTCATGTTTTGTGACCTCAGTGGAAACTTTCAACGTTCTCTTACTGGTCTCGCACTGCTGGAGCAGAATGAATGAGCAGACTGTTTGTATTGTGTTCTTCCAGTATCAGAACCACTGATATAGATAATTGGTGAAATCCATCTGTGTGAGTTGGCTGGAGTACACGTTCGTCTATCTCCACTCCATGGTCTCCAGACACTATAGTGGGTACACAGCAGCTGGATACTGCAGGACAATTGTACTACCTACAACAAGAGGTCATCAATGTGTGCCCAGTACTGTACTACAAACTTTATAAAACTTGTTTCACACATCAGGAAGCACAAAAGTGGTCTCACACATCACGAAGCACAAAAGTGGCCTTAACAGATGGCCAAGGTTAGCTACACAATGCCAGTGTCACTGTGATTAGGTTGATGTGTGGCAACAATGTGCATTGCTTATTTACAAGCAACGTGTTTTTTTTTTCTTTATTGGAAACATTACTTTTCCTTTCGCCCAAAGTGTGCTGCAGTGAAATAAAATCCTGCTTTGTGCACATTAACCGACGTGCATTGCCATGTGTTATACAGTGTAATACACAGCCACCTGTGTAGCTGTCTGTTGGGGCACCGACTACACTCATTACAGTGAATGGGGCAGGGCACAAAAATAGACAGAAATGCATACAACACAATGCACTTGCATACAATGAGAACTTTAGATATTGTTTTCTATGTAACGCTGGTTTATGTGGTTTATGCATTGGGACTTTACCAATCCCCTCCGCAAAACTTCCAAGCCCTAACTCTTCATATGTGCCAACACGATCGGTCTGTCCATGGTGCCACCAATTCAGAGAGTGATGGATCCATCCAAGGTATCTTTAGGCTGCATACACATGTTCGATTTTTGCTGTTAGAAATGATCTTTCATAATTTATTCCAATGACAAAAGACCAGAAGATGAATGAACAAGCGCTGTGTGTATGTACAGTGCCATTCTGTTCCTTGGAGAGGGGGAACAATTAACAAGTGGCAACCGGCTGCGATCTCCTCCCTTCACTTACATTGGGGTCGTGTGTGGATCCACCAGGAACGAGCAACGTACACACATCAGATTCTCATTTGAGTCGAGCCTCAGGTCATCTGACATATGTACGTAGCCTTAAGTTGGTACCACACGTCTAAATGAACCGGTCATGAATATCAGGTCTGCCACTGATGGACATGTTGTATTTGTGTGCACACAGGGGGTCTTTAGTTACCATTGAGTGACTGGGCATAAGGAATGGTATACCTAGGACAGGAACTTGATAAACGTATCTTAACATGTTTTTGCAATGTAAGCATTTATTTTTAAAGCAGACTTCATTTTTGTGCTGATTGGCTGGTAAGTACACCGTAATGCCATCTACATTCTTTAAGGGAGATTTCTGATTTTTTCTGATTGCCATTATCCCAAACCATTCTCCCATCTCGGACGAGAATCATCTGTATGTACGTAGTCTTAGGGGAGTACAAAGTGAACCGGTCATGAAGCAATAACAGGCCGGCCACTGATGGACTTCATTTCAAAATACAGGTGGCATGGCGGTCTCCGACACGAAGGCTGCAGTATCAAAAGGTGGCAACAGGCAAGCAGCAACAGGATCTCAGAAAAAAGTAAACTTTCTAAATTCTATATTCATTCTGGGTCATGACTTCCACATAAAGACCTCAACCATAGCAGAGATGACAATGAGGAACCAGCTGGTCTCGGCATGATGGGAAAATGGTTTGGGCGACCACAATCCAAAAAATTCTAAAATTTCCTTAATAGATACAGATAGCAGTATGGTGTACTTACCAGCCAATCAGCACAAAAATATATTTTTTTGTGCAAATACACGTTAAATGTACCTTATCAAGTTCCTGTCTTAGGTATACTATTCCTTATGCCCAGTCACTTAATGGTAACTAAAGAGCCTCAGTGTGTACATCAAATCCAACATGTCAGAATGGCAACTCCCACGTTGTTCATACCTAGCAAGGAGTAAGAAAAACCTGGCAAACTATCCAACCCTCACATAGTAATATTATTAGAGATTTTGTTTGCTCTTAGTGCCCCCATAATATCCTCACTTCCTGTCTCACTGACACGGCAGGAAGTTAAGCTATCACAAACCCAGAGTTTTCAATACACATTAGATTGTGAGCTCCTTTGAGGCACAGCTAGTGATATGACTAAGGACTTTGTACAGCGCTGAGTAATATGTCGGTGCTAAATAAATTCTGGGTGATAATAATAAATACCCAACATCTATACTGTATTTCAAAACAATGTAGGTAGATTTATAGACAGAAAGTTCTATTCCTGAGGATGGATGAACAGAGTATTCTGCTGTATACCTGGCACACTGCCAGGAGGGAGGGAGGAAGGAAATAGCTGAAACTTGCATGAAAAGAACTCTGTTTAGTAGAATAGTGGGGAATGAATGGCGCATGGAATGCTTGCCTTTTCTCAGGAACAAACCTACAAAGCAATCTTCTACTACTTATCAGTGATCTGACTACAGCAACATAAAACTGCTTGTTATGGGTTACTAGGTATGGAAATATTAGGAAGTAGAATGTAATAGCAGTGAGGTTTTAGAGATCCAGTCTGTACATTGTTACCAGGTGTGACAGTGATAAAGCAACATTCAGCATTTCTGGTTTAGACCTATTGTTCCAGATACCTGGGTATTGGGATGAACGTACAGGTGAGTCAACAAATACAGAACAATGTAATAAAAGATATTCATGTACAGTCATAATATGGTATAAGTATAGAACTGTAATATTGCAGTAATGGTGAGAGACAGGAACACAGACAAAGAGGGGGGGGGGGCAGAGGGGGGGGTTGTGAGAGAGAGGAGGGAGAGGGGAGAGAGTAA
>NC_092868.1:46329685-46357365 GCF_032062135.1 Pyxicephalus adspersus
TTCTAATATAATAAATAAATATAATAATTATACCCGGGAGTTAATCCTAAGAATTACAGGCCCACAATATAAACAAAAATTTCTACGCAAAAAAAATAGGATCACTTTTTGCATCAAAAAATGACAAAATTAGAACGCTAGGGGGGTTAAAAGAGTTTTGGTATGTGATCTACCCTTCTATATAAAGTAAAATTGTAGTGATAGGTCAGCTTTAGATGAACTACATCTCTTCCCCATAAAAAGGAAAATGCTTATCGTGGGTTTTTGTGCTGTAAGTGACTTGGCAAATATTGTAAAGCTGTCCTGGGATGGTTTTCCAAAGCTGTCCTGGGATTCTTCTAAAGTCTAGAATGAGGAAACATACAGGCCCCTAATGGACCATTAATCCACTATGTTCCTATATCCCTGTCATGAACAGGGGTCCAAATGGTAGCAGGGGTAACTGACATGTCCAGATACTGGGTGTTCAAACAATAGCTTGAAACATGAAAAACCCTGATAGGGCCAAGTTGCCAACCACTGGTTGTTCACCAAAGCATGATGGGTCACCCACAAGAAAAAATAGGTTTTCTTGCTAATGGCTCACGGGTTGAAGACCTTCAACATCCCAGTGTAGGCAGCAGAAGAATGAGGTCACAGAAGCAAGAAAATAAACTAACACAGAAACTCACAGAAGGCTCTGGGGTCACTGAAGACATAGGGGCTATGAAATGCATTAGATACAGGGGCAGATGTTTCAGCACTAACAGAGCCACTTAAACATTGAGTGGCCTGCTGCTACACCTTTAATCAACACACTTGAATAGTTAACAAGACCTGGCACCGAGGAGACTCCTGGACCAAAGTATTGGTATAAAAGGATATTGGAGAAATAATGTTTTTACCATTTAAGGCAATCAGATAGTGACGTCTTACAGAGAATCCAGAATTTCATGGAGTTCCAGAAGTAGCAGGAGACCCTTTTAGGGCCACAATCTTGGGAAGCGAGACAAAGTTGAAATGCAGAGGTAGATAGCGTTTGTAGTAAAATAGATTGATTTTTAGCAGAGGCTATATATGATCCAAAAAAGTGGAATGGAGCAATCATCAAGGAATGGATCCTGAGATGTATGTATTTGGTATCCAGCAATGTTGAAGGCGAGAAGCCTTTCGACAATGCCAGGCTTCATATTCAAGGCTACCAAAATTTGGTTAAAATCTTTTTGCACAATACTCAATATGCTCAATAGCCTGTTGGCTGTGGGTGGAATAGATGGTGTCTTACAGGACTAGGGTCCAAGGTTTTGATCTCACCCAGGAAACTGCATGGACTTTTATTTATTATGCCCTTGTTCATGTTGATTTCCTCCCCATCACAAAAACATTTTACTTGGTTAATTGGCTTCTCTTAAAAATGTTCTTGGACTTTATTAATGTCCTATGATAGGAACATATTAGGGACATTAGACTGTAAATTCCCTTAAGAAAGTTATTAACTCTATAAAGCCATTCAGAACATGCTTCTAAAAATAAATAAATAATCTCTGAGGTGTTGGGTAAGGTTATATATAGATGTTTATAGGACTTCACACAAAATGGGGACTGCTGGGTTCTGAAATTCGGTTAAATATTGAGCAATTTTGGCCCATGGCAAGAAAGGAATCAAATTTTTATGAAGGGCAAACTGAAGGTCTTGAAGATATAGCTGTTTGTTCCCTTTCAGTATTGACATTAGTTTGGTGATGGTAGTTCAGGGAGTATTGTGGTTTGATACCAAGCAATTTACAGAAAACATTACAGAGCAAGGAGGCATACCATATAGCCCAATGATCTCAGGATGTAGAAAGACATGAGTGACCTGGCCAAAAGCACCGAGGGAGGTACAACAAATGCATAATATTGGCATCAAATGAGCATTTAGCCACTGGAAGGTGGAAGATCAATAGAGAAGTGGAACCTGCGTGTTTGGTAAACACCAGAATGTCAAGAAAGCTTAGAGGTGTGGCCCAACAAAAGAATCTAGTTGTTAACTTTGGATGTACCAGAGTTTTTCCTAGATGAATGGCTGATTCCTGTTCAGGGACAGAATATGAGTAGTGGGGATACTGATGTTTTTGTTCAACATGACCTCAAAATCCTGGAAGACAAATGCAATGAATGCCCAATCATGTGCGAAGAAATATAAAAACATTTTTGAATGCAAATGACTGGGTGGTGAAAATCACGAGTTTCACCCTATTTACTAAGATATGTAAATTATCCCTGTGTTTGCAGATAATTCAGTTTGCTAAGTGATCATTTCCTTTAGTAAATCATCACCCTTGTGTCAACTCTGGAGTTAGTGGATTCGGGCTCAAAAGAGATATAAAGTCAATTCTTTCGGACGCATTGCAGGTCATAGCAGACATTCTTTCTGTAGGTAAGCTGATCTGGCAAAATGGTTACTATTTCATTGCAGATCATAAAAGGCTTTTATAACAAAAAGGTGAAGACAGGTGGGGAGCAACAGCTAAATGGCATCACAAAGTATTTATAGTGACCAACCCTAAAATACAGTGTTCAAGAATACAGTCTTCAACTTGTCAAGCTCCTTGATCTAGTGGTGGAACCCTGTGGTTCTTCAGGAGACGATCAAGGAGTCTTGCAATTGGCTAACACTTCCTGATTGTGATTGCATCCCGGATAATCAATACAGGGGATGAGAGTGCTATCCTTCTTTGTAACAAATAGTTATGATTACTCAGCCAGTGAGGATAATTTTAGAAAAAAACTTCTTATGAGTTTCTTGACACTCTATCAACTCATCCTCACAGTGGCCTGAAATGTAGGCAAATACTTTGGAAATAGCCAAGGAAAGGGGATTCACAGATATGACATTGGAGAGGCATATGGAATTATGGAAGGGTCCCAAGAAGACAGCTGGAAAAAGGACCAATACAAGACTGGGAAATGCTTTTGGAGTCAAGGAAGTCCCAGGATGACCAATGAAGTGGCTTGAGGATGAACTAGGGACTCAATGGACTCATGAAGCACAGAGGCAGATTCGTAGAGGCAGGGAATGTGATTCTACAGCTTAGGTTCACTTCTTAAAGCAGGAATGGAGTTGCTCCTGAATCAGGGAAGGCATCCAGGATGTTAATGCACTGGTACAGCTACAGTGATAATGTGTGATGCTGGGATCAAAACATAGAATGCAGATATGTTGGAATGTGCAAAATATGGTACTGGCAATGTCATTTGATTTATTGTAATACACTTTCATCAATGAAGCTTGGTGATCCACTAAACCTGGAATGGATCTGGTCCAGGAATCAAAACATTTGCTAGCAAATGATTTTAGGGAAATTTATTCCAGGTTTGCCAGAACACCCAGCTTTTCTGATGAAAGTGTATTCTCTCCAGCCTTGGATAACTTTAATAAATCAGGCCCATTAAGTCAGTTTTCCCACTTTTATTTTAGGTTTAATAATGTAAACAATCCTGTTTTTATTTAATAGTTAACAAGAGGTCCAGTCTTATAACCCCAATGAATATAACCCTAGTCTGGAGTGATAATTAAACAGGTAGTGACTTTGCTGGTAGTTATGTGAATTAAAAAATGTGAACTTTACTGTTATTTTTTTAATATTTATAAACCTGATTGGCCTTTAGACCTGTCCATCCTTAACCTAGACTGAATGTTGCAGTATAGAATATTAAAAGGGGCTGATATCAAAGCAAATCCAATAACTATAAACATTCCTTTTTAGGATTATAATTCACATTTTCCTCACTTTACAATGTTTACTTCTGTTAATTGTTAATAATGAAGGAAATTACGTACAACACTGCTACACATTCCCTTTAAATCCTCTGAGCTTGCAGTGGGGGGTCACACAAAGTCTTACAGGAGCAATAGGCAGCAATTTATGCAATTTTCAAAACTATTCACATGAAAACAAAGCCACTGTGAACAGCAATTATTGCAAACCTATGACCAGGCATAAAACAGCTCAAACAACTAATGTAATCTGTCAGAAAGTTCTTTTCCTACAGTATAGGGTTGATCTACTAAAGGGATATAGACTGTCCACACAAAAAAGTAAACTATCCCTTGCAAGGTAATAATCCACACTGGTAAGTCAAGACCCTAAATTCCTTTAAATAAACACCCACCTTGTGTCAACCCTAATTGTATCATGGGCACCTTATTATTTATTTTACCCATAATACAAGGAGAAACAAGTTATTTTTAATCATACCTTACCTATCCAAGATGGAACATTTGTGCTTCTTCAGTGGAACAAGATGGCTATAAATTATCATATATGTTGGGCAAATAAATGCAGTATCTTCAGTTCCTTTGCTGTATGCTCTCATATCAAAAATCTATTTATGATGCCCACCCATCAGAGATAACAGCTTGCAGAAACTCTGCAATTCCCCAAATGGGAAGGGGCTAGCTCAAACAGCGTTACTGTAAGTAACTATTTGCATAAACTAATGGATTTGAATAGGATATACGCGTACATCATTTGAGGGATACACATTGCTCATAATGTCATGTTATTTATAAAGACTCCTCTGCAGGTTTTCCGCATCATTCCAAATTTGTATTAACCAACCCTACAATAAATATGCAATTGTTTCTGTACATGTCCGGGAAAATATTATTAAGCTTGATGTTGCATGAAACAAAAGACACAATAGCTAAACTCCAGTATAAAATTCAAAAGTTCTGGTATTTAAAAAAGTTTACACATATAGGGTTCAGAAGTCAGTTGCAATGCATCTCCAAACTAATAACATTCTCTAAAGTGTTTCATTTATCCCATGGGCTCATGAGATTGTATTAATATTATTATTATTAATAATAATATTAATATTAATAATAAACAGGATTTATTTAGCGCCAACATATTACCCAGCGCTGTACAAAAAATACGGGTTGCAAATGACAGACGAATACGAATAAAGCCTATTAGATGGGTGAAATGCGTTAGGGATTTTTTTAGTTTTTTGAATGAACTAAACTTTTGAATTTCATCCTAAAATCCAATTATCATGTCTTTTACTCAGCTCAATATTACAAGCAAAGTTGGTGCTCTCTAGCTTGCACTGGCAGCCAGAATCCAAATCATGACATTCGTATCTGAGGAGCTGTGTTCTGTACTTTGTCTTCTGAAGCATGACTTGAGCTCCAAATCCCTGGAACCTCTTATATGCATATTTTAAACCTTAACGTCTCCAGAATGGGCTTGTCCCTTCTCCCTCCCATACTTTCCTATTGACCAGTAAGGCTGCCCATTATGATGATGGAATAATAGGACTGCGAGTGAGATATGTAGGGAGAAGCAAGCTCTTGGCATGGGTAGGAAATGTTGAGATTTAAGGAAGGTTTTGTGGAGCTCAAGAAGACTTTCAAAAATATCTAAGGGCTCTATTTATGAAACAGGGAATCTTACATTACCTCAAATATTTCCTTGTGTAAATCAATTACAGGTGGTCCCCGGGTTACATACGAAATAGGGACTGTAGGTTTGTTCTTAAGTTGAATCCATATGTAAGTCAGAACAGGTACATTATTTTAATAAATGCAATTAGGACAGATGTTTGTCTCAACATTATTAGGAAGTGAGGTGTCAGTTACTGTATAAAATCCTCACTGTGAGTTGATCACAAACAAAGCAAAAAAAAAAAAAACTTTATGGAACCTAGACATTCATTAACTTCTGGAGCAAGCTGTGCTTTGATATGCAAAAAGAAACAACTGAAGAGTTTGTCTTGGTCATTAAAGAAATACAAGAGCTTTCATAAGAGCTCAGTCTCAGCTGTGTTTAGGAAAAGATTTCTTCTGCAAATCTTGTCCCCCTCCCTCCATCAAGCTTCCGTCCTGCACAGGAATGAGCAGGAAAGCCCCGTTCGTATCTAGAAGTTGTCCGTATGTCAGATTTCCTTAACCTGGGGACCTATACTGCTATTAAAACACAAAGACCTGGAAGATTTAAGGTTTGAGGGAATGTCAGATTCCTTGTTTTATAACTAAAGCCCTAAATATTAGTAATAGGGCATACATTTACCGTATTTTTCGGACTATAAGACGCTCCGGCCTATAAGACGCACCCAATTTTGAAGGAGAAAAACCTAGAAAAAAAAGATTCTGAACAAAATACTAAAAAATCTAGGATGAGAGAAAGAGCCACAGCTTCCCATCCAAGAGCATGCGGAGGCGACGGAGACGGAGAGACCACACAGAGTCACCCACCGTACCACCCGATTCGGGTAAGTGCAGGTATCGGTGGGTGGCTTATTTGCGGGGGGGGCCTTATTTTAAATTTTTTTCTAAAAAGGGGGGGCTGTCTTATTTGATGGCCCTGCCTTATCATCGGGGAAACACGGTAGGAGGGGGTTTACCTGGTGTGGGACCAAGGAATTTCTGATGGCAGCACTTGTTGACCTTGCAAAGAATACCCAATGGTGTGCAAGGAAATCTCAAAAACAAGATGTTTCAGTGCACATGATTGCATAGTTGAGGTCTTTCAAGCTTTATCTTATTGAGAAAGCTAATTGAATTATCCATTGCAAGGGAATATTTGTTTTGTTAACAGCATATATTCCATTAGTACATCAGTCCCAATGGGACGTTTAGCTGCCTGGATTTATAATACCAGCCACTTGAAGAAGTACAAAAAAATTGCAATACCTGCAAGCAAGAAACTTTCCGGCTACACCTTATTTTTACACCATTTCTCTTGCTTTTTTTTTAGAAGTTGAATTTCTTAATTGAATAGTCCTCCAGCCCTGAAATTTATAAGCTCGCTATGAGATGCATGGCATATAACACAAGTCTCCGATGGCATTGAGATACAAAAAGCAATTTTTTTGATTTGATTAACACATCGAACATGGCATTGTTCCTGTCAGCGGCTTAACAAATTGTATTTTCATTGCATTTCTTTGGCAATCTTTTATTATGCATAAGTCACATCTGTCAAAAACAGTCTTCTCTGGGTTCCATAAATAAAAGAAAAATGAAACTGCTTGGAAAATTGGATCAGAAACTTGTGATTAGCATCCGCTATGTTCTAATCCACTTCACTTTATAATATTACAGGCTTGCAGCCAGAGCAATTGACGGCTTATGTCTGAGCACGTGTCAACACCTGGCGTTGTGATGAGCCGGCTTTTTTCTCATAAGTCGCAGCTCAGACATTGCTGGTTAATAGGGGATTGTGTTTTGGAACCAGGACAATTTAACCAGAATCAGAGATCTTAAAAGCAGAGATTCCCCCATGAAAGTGCTGAAGTCCAGTGCTCAGCAAGAACAAAATAGATAAATGAATGATTATCAGATGTTTCATGTTTAAGTTAATTTCTTTAGTTTAACTGTATAATTGTGTCTAACTTGACCACATGGTGCTCAGTGCATTAAAGGGTAAGGACATTTTTCGTATCTTTTGCACCCACCTAAATAGGTCTAGCCGCCTACAAATCACTGTATTTACCTATGTTGTTTATCTAGGCTCATAGCATTGTTTGTATCCCTATTCTTGAGCCAACATATTCATCTGCAAAGACCTGTAGGTCAACGTAGGACTTACAGACAAAATAGAAGCTGATCTTCCAACCATCCCCCTAGATGTTTATGCATTGTAGCCTTTAGAAAATTCTGGGCCCGATACTAGGTGAACCTCCTGTTCACCTAGTATCCTTCATGTCTTCATGTTCCAGCAGTGCCAAAGCCTCTTTTGATCCGGGGCCCAATACAGAAATTGCCCTTATGGTGATCCTAAGTTTTGGGAACCATATGGCAAGTGTATGGAATTTGGATCAAGAAACCGGCAGCAGGATGTAGACAATGCCTGGACCTTGGAGAGAAATCAAGCAAATATAATGATTTGGGGTGGATGGCTGACCCAAAGAAATCCTTCTTCTAGTTCATGTATTGGTCAGGATAATGTATTGATACAGGTTCCGGCTGCCAAAGTGAAAAGACAAGGGTCACCTGTATGTAAGGACTTTATTCATTATAAAGATGTTTAGGTTTTCTGTTTTTATTACATCCATTAGTTTAGACTCAGGGATGTCATAACTGGGTCTCTATGCTATATGATACAAGCTGGGGGCTGTTCATAGCTTCTTGAAAACATCACAGCACCCTATATTAGTTTTCTTCCCAGAAGCCCCTAGCCCTGATAATATGAAAATTCCTTGATAGGTTGATGTCGGTCTGGAGCAACAATTGTTGCATTTGTATTCACACCACCCAAGGTTTTTCCCACATGTGAAGCTAAGACTCCTTGATTGAAAAAATGAAATTCAACTGTTGCATCAATACCCTTGGGGAGCAACTGTTCTTTCCCCAGTCAATCAGCTACACTCGGCCTCAAGGTCTCCCAAAAGATATGGGCATTTGGTTGGCTAGGTCCCAAGCCCAGGTTGTCTAGGCCCCATAAGCTCTTCCTGTTTACTGGCCAATTGCTCCCAACCACCTTTTCCCCAAATCTTCCAATATCTCTTTCTCTTTAACCTACCTCACTGTGGTTGGTGCTCAAGGAGGAGATAAACAGCCCTTATCTGAGATATGCCCCTTCTCTGCTATATACAGAGAAGTATTCCCGACAACAGGAGGTGACCACCAGTTACCAGATCACCAGACCACCAGTTGGGAGGTTCAAAAATCCACACTCCAATATCACCATACCCAGCATGGAAACTTCTAGATTCCGTTAGACTCTAACCAGGAACATTCTCTTCAACAAAAAAGGCCCTTCCACTACATATTAAAGTGCTGGGTCAAGGTACGTTAGATTCAATCAAGGGAATGAGGTGGGCTCCCCCTAACTTACTGCAACTTCCCATGCACAGGCGAATCAAGGTTTGTACAGGAGAAGAGTCTGTACAACTGTGCAAGACTAATTTTGAAGATTTAGTTCTACTGTAATAAAAAGGCTAAAGTTCTCTCCTTCAAACCTTCAAAAATATGAAGGCTACCTTTCTTAGAAAACTAAATTCAGGACATAAAATTTGCATCAAAAGTATTCTTTACATGTCATTCACTGCAATGAAAATGTTAAAAAAATATTGCAGTCTACAAAAGCAATCTATCAGAGCATCACCATATTTTCCCCATAGGATTTGTCAGAACAATGCATGCCTCTCCTGAAATGTGTGGTCAAAACAGCAATCTCAAGATGTCAGCACAATAATGCTTTGCAGACAGGAGGCTTTCCACTTCTTCAAATCTTTAAATCAAACTTGACGTTTTACGTAATAACAACATAATTCATTTTGGCACCTCAGAAAATTTAAACTTGTCTAAGTAAAAATAGAGCAAAGAAAACTGAAGTCATTGATGAAAATCGCAGACACCTAATACATAATAATTCATGGCTGAACAAGTGTTCTATAATGCAATTAATTTACATGGTTCTTCTCCTAGTATGCCTAACAGGACACAGAGTAGGGCTGGGCTGAGACAGATAAGATACCTGCTGCAGGGGGCATAGCAAGGAAGAAATTCTTTCCTGCTACTGCAATATTCAGGAACCAGCTGTCAAAATGACAGCTCAGATGTCAAATTGACAGCACTGACATTACACAGGAAGATCAGTGTTCTCCCTCTGTAACCAGCTCTGATAGCTGTAAGAGCTGTAATCTCCTTGTGTAATCTAGAGGACTAAGCTCTAAATTTAACAGCTCATGTCCTGCTCATAATTCATTCTTAACTATTGTAGTTTCCATTAATAAATTCTTTTCGTAAACCCTATTTTTTTATTTTTTGCTGATATACTTTATGTACAAATTTTAATTTCCTGAAGTTCCAAATAAAAAAAATTCTTTGCACTAGAAAATTCTGCTAAAGGAAAACTTGACCAAATCCTATGACCAAGTAAGAAGTCCTGCTTCTTCTTCACAAATACCCCAGGATGAAGGTATGCCCTAGTTCATCTGGAGCATATCAGAGGTAACAGAAGAAGATAATGAGCAACAGAGCTATGAGGATCCTACATCACAATGACCCTGATTTATTACAGATCTCCAAGACTGGGAAGGTAGACTATCATGGTGGGACCTGGGTGATCCATGATAGACTAGCTTTGAAAAAATCAGACCCAATATATGAACAAACTAGAGAATCCTAGAGACCTATGAAATGACGATAATGGAACTTTTACATTGATTTACCATAATCATGAATCTGCCTTTGGATTAAGGTTATATATATTCCCAATCCCCTTTTTGAAGCCACACTAAAGTTTTTAGGCACAGGTCAGTGCACATGTTTCATGTCTTCAGTGGCTCTATGAAAGAGCTTGCTTGAAGGCAGTTGAAATGAGTACAAAATATATTCTAATAAAAGATCTGCCAGCTGCCCAACAGGCTGAGCTGACTACCCAGAAGAAAGTTCGAAGAAAGAGCTCCAGTGTTCCATGGGGTTCAGGGTCAAGGTGCACCTTAGTGATTGATACTTTAGAATTCCCACTCATGCCTCTCAGGCTGTCCTTCAAATCAAATGCCCCCCAGGGGATCTCCAGAGGTTAACATAGAAAAAAATGGCCATAATCAAAAATGACAAATGTAACTTTATTGTTGATTTGTCACCCTGATCCCCTTCTCCTATACCGGGGGTCGGCAACCCGCGGCTCCAGAGCCGCATGCGGCTCTTTTTCACCTTTGCCGCGGCTCCGCTGCGGCTCCGGAAATGTGTCACGCGGGCTGGAGTCTTTCACTGGCTGGCTGCGGCGCGCTCCTGAAGAATGGGAGGCGCCGCCTGACCTGTCAGGCTGCTCGCCGCGGAGGATTACGTGTGTGCTTCCGCTGGCTGGCAGCCTATCAGAGAGGCCGCCAGCCTATCAGAGAGGTCGCCAGACTGCCGCTGCCGAGCCTGCCATAAAGAAGAGGACCGGGCTGAAGGAAGGCGCATGATTCGCTCTCAGGAGGTAAGTCACACTTTTTTTTTCTGGCCTGGACTCTGGCACATTATAGGGGGGCTATTGGACTCTGGCACATTATATGGGGGGCCTGGACTCTTGGACTCTGGCACATTATATGGGGGGCCTGGACTCTGGCATTATATGGGGGGCCTGGATATATTTTATAATATAATATATATAATATATAAATATATAATTATAATATATTTTACATTGTTAAGTGAAAAAGTCCTTTTTTTCTTCAGATTGACAGCTAACTGCATGATCCTGTATATAGCATTAAGGTAAGAAACAATATATGCAGTGTTAGATTTGTTTTATAATGGTTTTGCGGCTCCAAGTTTTTTTTTCTTTTCGAAAACGGGTCCAAGTGGCTCTTTATGTCTTAAAGGTTGCAGACCCCTGTCCTATACCATAGTTTATCCTGGCAGATTTGTTAATTTCCCAGGTTCTAAAACAGCCTACAATTTCTATCAGAACTAGCAATTCTGTTCTCCACAAACCTTCTACTTTAGCTATAGTTAGGCCTTAAAAAAGAGATGCTACATAGACATATCCACATACAAATTACCTTCTGCATTGATTAAAGCCAAATTGCAATCAGAACATTGCTATTGCAGAAATTGCTTAGAATTACTGGGACACGGGGCACACAGATATTATGAAGAAATAAATGATTGCTTTACCTATTCCCTGTTCAAGAAAAGAAAATGTTAAAACTAGAGTTTTGTTAAAAAGTTCAAAAACAACTTTGGAAATAATTTTATGTAGAGAGTAATTTATGTTCGGGGCAGAGACAGTGAATCAAGTCAACAGTGAATATAAACATGGTCAGATTCAATGGACCAATTGGATTTTTTCAGCCATCACTCTGTTTCTAAGTTTTTCACTCTGATCTCTTCAATATCCAACAGTGCAGTTGAATGAAAACATGATTTCCCCTTCGCTAGATTTCAACAAATATTTATGAATTAGTAACTAATAATGTGCTAATTATCTCACAATGTTTGAGTTTTGTTTCATTTTTACATAATTATATTTGTGTGTTTGTGTGGATCAAAATTGCAGAGGATGACACTGGGCAATTTCTACACTTTTCAGTTTTGCTAATGTTTTGCCTAACTAAGAGTAATTGTATTATAATTTTTAAAGCTGACCTATTACTAGAGTGTTTACTTTACATAAAAGGGTAGACAAGGTAAATTCTGTCCTAATCGTGGGGGCAGAATATGGTATTGCAGAGCATACTCACGTCTTGCATCTCTGGCTGCCAAGACTGGAGATGCGCAGAAGCAGCTTTTTTTCCTGTAATGGAAAAAAATGCCAATCCCACGAATGTGCAGTGAGATCAGCACTCTTTTTTCCCAATTTACGTCTGCCAGAAAGAAGAAGGAAAAAGATGGTGGCACCCAGCACTTTCTCCACGCCGGGAAGAAGGTGGATTTCAGGATAACGTTGGACCCACATGAGAATAGCGTTGGGGGCTTTGCGGAAGGAATGGGGAGTGTGAGTTTTTTGTTTTTGGTTTAGTTCCACTTTAGGCTATGAAGAATAAAACAAATCTGTACCTTGTAAAAATCTTTTTTTTTTGCCTATATAAGTTTTATAACCTAATCACTACTTATAAAATATACAATGTTTTAGCCCCCCTTCCTGCATAAGTTAAGTGTTAGGGTTACAGAGAGAGTTATTGTGAGGGTTAAAGGCAATAAAGGAAGTACAGTAAAGGTCACTAAAGGGGTAATAGGATTAATAATTGTGAAGAATGGTCCTCAGAGTAGTGCAAGCAATCTTCATCTCTGATCTTCCAATGATAATCTATCAAATCTCTATATATTAGATAGAAATTTACAGTTGTGACATTATTGCTGAGTGTAAACTTTTTCCAGGATATTTTTAATAAATGCAGGCCTTTTTTTGCACACTATTGATCTTCACCCTTAGCAGAGTATATTTCATGTTCCAATCGGTGACATGTAAACTGGTTTGATGTCAAGTCTGCCAACGCACATCCCTAAAGAATTGTGACAGCACCGTCCTAGATGTCGACACTCCCTTTAAAACAAGTGTTATTATCCCATGAAAAATACATCAAAGAGACTTCCAAATAAACAGACTGCAGATTTATTATTTTCCGCTTCTAAAAGGAGAAGACATGCTTTGGATGAGCCGTTTTATCTGATTTTATTAGACTGTGCTGTGACAGCTACTCTCCAGGGAATGGAAGATAGCAGATGTTGTATACTGACCCCTATCACTGCCATCAGTTGTGTTGTATCCAAATACAGAATGGGGCCAACTTGGAGTTGCACACAATAGCCCTGCACCAGAATCCCGTCCTATATGTGTGCAGTCTATGTTCCAATGGCTGGTGCAAGAATAAGCTCAGAATCCCCATTTGAATAGAGGGAGGAAGTCTGGTGCATAGAATCAGCACTTTCTTCCATAGTAGTTGCTTGGTTAGGACAAACATGGCTGATTTGTTTTAACAGGAGGGTTAACCCATTAGAATGGGCTGATTGAACAATGTTTACATACGCTTCTGGGTCTGACACATTTTATGTTATACCCAAACAGGATGATATTAACTTTGTTAAAGCAATATGTAACAATAAAATGTAACATTTATGCTCTCCATAGAATACAGATTTTAGCTTTTTCTTCTATTTTTGGCACCATTGTGTTGCTAATCTTCTCTAGCCAGGGTAGGTGCAATGTGTGCCACCACACAGAGACTCTGTACTCTCCCCAGCCACAAAGGGCCCCCACAGGGACCCCAAAGTCAGTTCTGCACAACGGCCCACTCTTAGCTATATCAGCTACTACCTCCAGCCACCATTGTCACCTGTACATCATTGCTCTGGGCCAGCCTGCTGATGGTGATCAAGGTAAACCATGCCCATACAATGATACAATTGATTTACTAAAGGAGCTTTGGCTGTTCACCAAATTATCCCTGCAAATCACTTTCTACTATTTCACTTAGGGTAAAAATTAGGTTTAAATGAAATACCAAATCATGTGCAAGAATTTATTAAAATAACATGATCTTACTTGCACATGATCTCATTCTCATCTCATTATCTCATTCATTAAGTCAAGTAAAATATTCTTTGCATAAAGACAATTGACTTTGTTATTTGCCTTTATTACTTTGGTAAGCAACCCCAATAAGTATTGGAGCACGTGACCAGGGGACAAAGCATGAGCACATTTGGGAAACAGTTGCCACCCCATAAAAGGAAGTGGAAGTATTGTCAGGTGTTCCTTCACATGTGCAAAAATGTAAAAATTTAATTAACATGTTGAGATTTATTGAGATTGTTTGATTGAATCAAATACACTGCATTTTAGGTTGCTGTAGCTTCACATACACATGATTACTTAATGCAATATAACTCTAACATAAGTGAATGTAAACACCAAACCTTAAAATAAATTTGTTTATTCACACTCATATTATATATAAAAGCCCTACTAAAACCAGAACTTATTAACTTCTAACAGCAGTCAGGTTTATGGGCCCAACAGATCAGTATATAGAGGCAAAGAAAAGGACAGTATACCTATTTTTTGGGCCATATTTGCTTGCACACTGCTCTACATCCCAGTTCCCCCAATCTTTAAATTCACCAGGTGGGTGGGTCAGGCATGTGTGATACATCCAAAATAGGAACAACAAAAGTTTCACAAATGAGTCCTTCAGAACCCTCAGTAGATGTCTTTGCCAGCCAAGCCCAACCAATGTGATGTGAATGCCAGAGGGACAGTATAGAGCAGGGGTCACCAATCCCTGGTCTGCAGGTGGTCTGACAGGTGGGCCACAGCTCTAGCCAGTGCACCCCTCATTGGGGTCATGAGAAGGACCCCGCTTTGGAGGGTGCACCAGCCAGAGCCGCGGACCACGTCCCCGGTACGCATAGCAGCCTCGGGGTGGCTCAGGCCTGCGATGGGAGAGTAAGAAGGTTCTGGCATCATGACGTCACTCTGGGGGAAATTTCTTCCCCTTTGAGTGACACACAGACCCCCATGTGCATGCGCGATCCGGAGTCCATGCATTTAGTGGTCCGCGAGCTCTAAAAGGTTGGGGACCACTGGTGTAGAGTATGAAACTCTAAATATAATTTTGGTGGTGGGACCTTTAGCACAGACTGGTGCCCACTGGGGGCCCCACTGTAAAGCAAACAGGTCACTTTGCTTAAGACTGACAAAGTACAAGTTCATTTTAATGAGTCTTTCCCCATTCTGCATGACCAGAGCCCCAAAACCACTTCTCACATTCTCCCTGTTGGTCACAGGCACTTCTTGATCCAGAATTGTAAGAGAAGACAACAAGGGTCCCACAATATATTGCATAAGAAAGAAGAGGACTATATACCAGGATAAAAAGGGATAAGTTAATGGTTCCTTAGAGCCCCTCTGCAAGGGTAACTTTAGCTTTCAGCCTTAACGGGTGACAAAGATACAAAATCCCTTACACAGGTCTGGATCATTGTATTTAATGTTCAGAAAATGTTACTTAAAAGAGCACTATATAACAAATTTCTCACACTTTAAATGAAATATATGTCTATATGGAAATGTTAATGTAATTACATGCTGTATAATTACTTTTTTTACAACATCTCCCAGTGACATCTATTCTCATTCTTTCCGCAGATTGATTTAGCTGTAAAAGTGCTGGATGTGGTGAGTTATCTGGCTATAACTTTAACAGTAACAAAGTGAACCTGTCATCTGCATATCTGAGATATTTCAGATATCTAAAAGGTAGCTCAAACTACCTGAGACTACTGAGATACAGAAAACTTGGCATAATTTAATGAAACCCCTTTCTTATCTGCTCATTATTATGGTTTAATTAAAATATTCCTTTGGAAGAATTTAGCACCCACATGGTGCATTAAATAAAAGATTTATTGGACAGGGAACTCCAAGTTTAAAAATCATTGTTAATATTTTTTCTATGCATCCATATCATAAATAATTATCTAAATTTAGTACCATTTTATTGTATTTAGCTCTCTAAAACCAGATAAGACCCATCTCATATTGTTTGAATGCCACACTGAAAAATAGTTCCTTTAAGTATTTGTAACTCTAAAACCTTTTCTGATTTTTTAGTTTGGGAAAGAGTAAGGAAGTGTTGATACCTGTTGAGAATTTATTACTCTATGTGTCCCTGTTGGGTATATTTATTCTTTTTTATGTTGGTGCTGGTCATCATTTTTACTGGGTATACAGTTTTGGGAAATACAAATTTGTTAACAATTGAATAAGAAATGTTCCAGTGGGAAAAGTTGCAAAAGAAGGAATTATCCTTCATTAAATGTTTTAAAAATTATATAGACTATAGACTTGAATTTTACAATACTCCAATGATATAGCTGTGGCCCTATTCGAATATATAAGTCGGTATTATACAGGCATAACCAGCAAAGGATACAATTTTGGTTATTATTGAAGGAGAGCTGCACAGTCATAAAGAAGTAAGCATGCACATGGGTGGTGGGGTTCAAAGTCAGAATAAATTCAGGGTCTATGGAGGATAGTTTGAGGAATTAAGTTAAAAAGTGAATTTTTTTGAATGTGAATAATTGTGGTGAGTTGTTGACCTAATAGCATAATTCAATCTCTATATATTTTTTTGTACGTATTCATGCTACCAATCTCCTTTTGTAAGTTAAAACTAGTCCTGTATACAGCTTGCACTAAATCAAAAACATTTTAGGCATTTCCAACCTCTTACCCTTCACCCTTGGAAATTGACAATTCCTGTAACTATGATGTCCCGCAATTACATGCCATGTCCTTAAGCTGAGTGGAGGAACACTTGCTCCTGTGTTTAGCTTTTGTTCTCTGTGCTGAATTTGTGTGTCTTCTCACATTCAACAGGCTTTCCTAAACCCTGGCTGAAGGAACACAACCATGGGGCACAAACTTCTGAGCGCAGTCTACTGACCACCAGTGTTTTGCTTGCAATGATTGTCAAACCACTCCAACCTCCACTAGGCACTAATTTTTTCCACCGCCGGGCACTAATTTCCTCCTTATCCCCTGTTGTTCTCCATCAAACCCTTCTGGGCCCTATAGTTCACCTCCTCCTCCCTTGGGTACTAATGTTCTCCACCATCCACCCAGGCACTATTATTTCCTTTACTTCATGCCACAAAATGAATGCCCATGGATTCGAATAGGATCAACAACAAGCTCACATTGGTTTGATGGTCAGGTGTCCACAAGGCCTTTGTCTATATAGTACATATTGGGTATTTTTCTAGGCTCCAGTGGAATATTGCCCCAGTAGAGGAGGTTGAGAACAGTAAGCAAAAACTACCTCCTGTAATGAGAATTATTACCCTTGACCTGTATAGGCAAATAACAGGTTTAACAAAAGAGCTATAACATTAATCCATATCCAGACATTATTGTTCTTTGCCTACTAAGATGTAATTGTTACACCAGTCTGGTAAAAGACCAAACACTATTTGGAAAATACAAGTCATCATTCTAGTGCTTCTATCACGGGTGTAATATTTTTATTAAATCTAATGGTATTCGCTCTCCAATTTCTACCGGGAATAATTTGCAGTGCATTTATCTTTCCTTTTTGTGATTGCATTAACATATGGAGTAATTCCTCTGACGTGTAGGTCACTCTGAAAGATGAGCTTTTAAATTATAGCAAAGGCCGTTTTTTCTCTGGCAGGAAAGGACGACCTGACTTATAAAAATTTTTACAATTAGTGATTTTTATTAGATTCTAACTGACTGGGAGATCAAGGCACAGATACACTCACAAAGCTCCACGGGATAGATAAAGAAATTTGGCTGACTGATGTTTGAGTATAAAACCTGCTATTGATACAGTCACTCTGCTCTTTATGGGGGACATTGACTTCTACGCTAATAAACTTTAATATTTTAACAATCCTCATGAACTTGCCCTTAGATAACGACATTTGCTCATGTAGACTGAATCAATTTAACAGTCTATTAAAATTAAATTATGTTTATATACAACATTTTTTAAGCATATTATGCATAAACATGTGATATAAGGACTGAATTTGTTTTGAGAAAAGAATCCAATTTGGTGAGGTTCAGCAAAGTTCAACTTCCCTTGCTGGCAAAATGAGGATTAATGGCTTTTACATCCCTGCAGAGGTTTTTAATGGTTCGGTTTATTTTGTCTTCCCCACCTTGGTTAAGTGTCTTGTGTCACTCTCCTTTTACCCCTGTAGAACTCTAAAATAAGGATTCATCACAAAGTGATGGAGTGGTCAAAAGACAGCCAATACATACACAATTTTGCTAGAGGAACCCTCTGATTTCTAGTAATGATCCTGAACTCCCACTACAGGGGTTTAAAATAGTCCTCTTGATGTCCACAGGAACACCAATAGTGTTGAGTCTTAATCTTATGGGTCTACACCAGTTCTTATTGGGTTCTCTCCCTAACCTTACTGAATACAGTAATGGTATAGATTTCAGCAAAGGGACCAGTAAAAGCTTTTGCGATCTCAAGAGATCAACGCTTTCAAAAGAGTTTCAATTTCCTAGATGATAATAGGGAACAAATTCACATCAAGGCAATATTTGGCAGCATGGACAGTGTAAAATATAGTATCTACAGGCTTCTTTATAAGTATAGCTTTGCTGGAAATTTTACATAGTGACAACAAACTTTTATTGCATTCATGCTTCCTCCATGTAGTTGCATGATAAAAAATTTCCTTTGGCCCCACCTGAAACATCCTTACTATGCGGCCCCAGCCTGGCAGATTATGGCCTGGCCAGGTCTTGCACCTGTATGGTGTAGCCTTATTTATTTCTAGAACTGCCAGATCTGGTTATAAATGTACAGGAAGGTTTCCATGCAAAGGCTGTAAAGTGTCAGGCACGTGTAAAGTGTCAGGCACGGCCATACTTACTATGGTTGTCCTTTGTGACAGGGTTTCCTATGGCTTGGCTGTGAAGGTCCTGGATGAGATGTATGTAGCACCCAAAGGTGCTTTGTCTATTAAGGCTGCAAGGACGTGTGTGGTAGTTCAGCCAAACATATGCTTATATGGAAAGACGACGTTTGGGTCTTGGAGCCTGCCAAAGAAGAGTTGGGACCGATCCTTGGCCACCTCGTTTGAGTTTTCACCTATACTTACCTATTTAGAGCAAACCCCCAAAGCAAGCTCACACCTTTGAAGTAATTCATCATAGTTTGTTCATATATTTTTCATACGTGGGCCAGCCCTAAAAATACTTTTTTAAATCCTGTGTATAAATATTATACAGTCCAGACAATATGTAAATCCTAAGTTTTCCATATCTTCCTATCAGCATTTTTAAAAAAGCCTAATAACTCAAGCTGAAGTAGTGAATCATACCTTTTTGGACAATCCTTTTACAGGCTTCAGTAAGAGTTCCTACAGAAGCTGGCAGTAATCTACATTTATGTAAGATTTGAGTTTCACTTTGACACAGGTTATGTTAATCTGAACTCCTATACCTTTATATTTTCCATTTGTCCTCCTTGTAAAAAAGTCATCTGCTAGACTTAAAAAAAAAAGCGATCATTTTCAGCACCATGTGAATAGTGTTTACATACAACATCCTTTTTCCTTTTAGTTTGTAACACAATGTTTGAAGTGAAAATAAAATGATTTAAACAAAGGGAATTCTTTCCCATCATTAGAATTTCCTGTGGAATTGGCTGGCTATTCCGTATGGTTAGTTTCTACAACTAAAGAGACAAAACACATGTCAGGGATTGCTTGTGAAGTATCATTCATGGAGCTTGTTCCCAGGACATGAACATTTTTAGTTCTGGATGACACTGACCCTCGTTCTTCACAGTTCATAAATGTGTACGTTGGGAATGGGAGAACTGGGATCCATCACGTTCAGTACTATTCAATGTTCACCGGTAGCCATGACTTCCTTATTTCTCAAGAGAGGAACAAATCATGTAGATTTGAGAATTTCCCTAAAAAGTACACACACTTTAAAACCAGACAACAGATGTCTAAAGGGGTATAAGCATGGAAACATTCAGTTGTCTATGAATAAAACTTTACTTTTGAGTTTTGGCTCAAGTAAAGCACCTGCCAGTTTCCCCTCATATTTTATCAGATATTGTCAATTGTTACTTATTTTTTTTAGGTTTACCATGTCAACACCAACATGGTTCACACTCCCCCTTCTTCAAGGCCATACTATGCCACGGAGCACCACAATCATTTTCCACTGAGCACCATCACTTCCAGACCACACTTTTTGAAATCCCTAAAGGGTGGTGGGGGGTACGTGTTGAGCCCTCGAAACAGGTTGATTTAAAAAAAAATGATCACATTAATTGCTTCTTAAATTCTACCCATGGTGCCCTTCTATAGTGCAAACTATAGACAAAAAAGTTTGTCTATATGAGACTGTAATATCTTAAGTATCCAGGTTCTTACACTCACACTTCTTGAATTTCTTTATGATGCAAACCTGTTGATACAGCATTAACCTTACCCCTCACCCTACTCTGGAAACACTTTAACAATTTGGAGAAAAGTTGAGACATTGGCAGCACATTTGGCTCAGTTGTTAGCACTCTTGAATTTGCATTACTAGGTCCCAGGTTTGAATCTTTTCTAGGACATTATCTGCAAGGATTTATATGTTTTCCCTGTGTTTGTGTGGGCACTCCGCTTTCCTGCCACATGTCAAAAACCTGCAGTTAGGTTAAATGGCTTCCCTTTAAACTTGCCCTTAAGCTGTGTTAATGCCATATGACTATGGTAGGGACATAAGAGGAGAAATTTAGAAAGCTGGGTTTTTTTTAGGCAAAGTAACATGCGCTGTTGCAACATCTAGACACCAATCCCCACCCTATTTCAGGCGGGGATTGGCAAACATCCTCCACTGACAGATCTTGCCTGTTATGCTGCCTGTTAATCCATTCACTGTGGCTCTCCTATAGCTGATTACGTTCTCAAGCTTTGCTACACTCTCAGTACATCCCCTGATGAAGCGTATCGGTGAAACGCGTGGGGATGAGACAATTTCACTGCATATAAACGTACTTAGCTATTTGTGTATAGTTGATGGGCATTACCCCATGACAATTTAACTGGGGTCTCTAAGCCAATTTTGTGTATCTGTAATAATGTGATTTGTATTGAAAATGTATTGTATGACTTGCTTGATGCTTAATACTATCTTTACTTTGTCTAAAAAACCCAGCTTTCTCAATTTCTCCTCTTTATTGTATTTAGTTAATTTGGGTTTGGCAATATGGACTTACACATGGAAGGAAAGGTGTCACTTTCTTATATTTATATGGTAGGGACATTGATTGTAAGCCCTTTTAAGGGACAGTTAGTGACACGACTATGGGCTTTGTAAAGAGCTGTGCAATATGTGTGTGCTATATAACTGCAAAATAATTATATATATATATATATATATATATATATATGTGTGTGTATTGTACATTTAGCCACGTAGTGTATAACTTGTGCAAGCTTATATACTCTGGTTTCAGCATGAATTAAATCAAACTGGCCAAAGCTGTATTCATTTATATAATGAGGAGTACCGAGTAGGTGTACAATGTAACAACATGCAAAGAAAATTGAATTTCATAAACTGAATATTTGCTGAACAATTATTATTTGACAGGCAGAATGAAAAATGTTCCACTCATAAAATGGCTTTTCCCTTCTATGGTGCTTGTATTGTAAATTCAGAGATAATTTACTTGAACAAAACAACACTCTTTATTAGTTGACAGTTTATATGCCTTCTATCTGTATTTTTAAAATAAATAAATGATAATAATTAGGTAAAAAAGTGAGTCACATTGCTTTTTTGGCATATTTTTTGGTATAACTGCAAAAGTCAAATGAAATGAAGCTTTTTATGGCAATAGTTTACCATAGTTTTACAATATTAAGGTATGACAAGGAAGTGGAGATAACAAAAGTCAAATATAAATGATTGGAGCCTTCCTTCCTAAATCTGATGAGCCCTCTCATTTTTCTGGTATAGAGGTGGGTGAAGGTTTTGGCCAGACCAAGGTTTAGTCAATCCGACAAACTCAAACAATGTGCTCTCCATTTATGTTCCACAAATGGGCTATTGAATTTCAGAATATTTCCATTCTTTTGTATCGTGCTGCGGTAACATCAGACAATTATTTAGGCAACCAGTGTTTTAATCTTGAAGAAGGCTTTTTCATATTTCCTTTTCCGACATCCATTAGTCCTCATTTTCTTCAATGGTTTCTCTGTTATTTATCATCCATTTTTCATTGTTCTTTGGCTTTTATTTTTTCCTCCTGTCACGGAGAAAGTAATCAAAGACATCTCTGGAAGATACATACCTATAATATGCGTGGTAGCTTACTTTAGCATTAAAAAGCTCTTCAATTTCTGCTTAAAATGAACATGACAACTCACAAATTGGAAAATGCTGAACAGCAACAAAGTTCTGCTGTCAGAAAAATATATATATATATATATTTATATATATATATATATATATATATATATATATATATATATATATTTACAGGTAGTCCGCGGGTTACACATGAGATAGGGAATGTAGGTTTGTTCTTAAGTTGAATTTGTATGTAAGTCAGGTACATTATTTTAGTAAATGCAATTAGGACACATGTTTGTCTCAACATAATATTAGGCAGCATGGTGTCAGTACTGCAAAAAATCCTCACTGTGAGTTAATCAGAAACAAAGCAAAGAAAAAATAAAAAAACGTTCATTAACTTCTGGAGCAAGCTGTGCTTTGATATGCAAAAAGAAACAACTGCAGAGTTTGTCTTGGTCATTAAAGAGTTACAAGATGTTACAGATCAGCTCAGCTCTTAAGATCACCCACAACCTCAGCTGTGTTTAGCAAAAGATTTCTTCTGCAAGTCATGCAAACGGCCCCCTCCCCCCATCAAGCCTCCATCCTGCACAGGAGCGAGCAGGGAAGCTGTGTTCGTATCTAGGAGTCGTCCCTATGTTGGATGTCCTTAACTCTGGGAGTACCTGTAAATATATATATATATATATATATATATATATATATATATATATATTCTAAGAAATCTATCTGTATATATTCTGGAGTGTCCATTCTTCACACCTAAAAACTAGGATTGCAGATTTAAGTCAGAACAATTGAGTGCCAAAGACGAAGTCCACTTCCCGTTGGCCCGTTGTATCCATTATGTCTTAAGTGGACAGACTGAAGAATGTCATCTGAAATGGCACTATAGGCTCTGGAGATATCAAACAGATGTGTGGCATTCATCATCCATGCTTTGCTGGTTATGAGAAATCTTCCTGTCAAACGGGTGCTGAGATGTTTTATCGTGGGTCAGGAAGATGATTGGGGCTGTACACTGAAAGACAATTCTTTAACATTTTGAGGGAACGAGTCAAGTTTCTTGTTTTAGCTTGAACCCGTTCATGACTTTTGATTCAAAGACAAAGTAACCATTGGAAGAAATATATTCTCATCTGTTTTTGGAACATGAAAAGAATACTAATAACTATTTCAGAAACGGCCTGACCATCACAACAAGTTAGGTTTCATCATTTTTGGACAAACCTAGACAAGCACTGATATTTATGCTTTACAATCAGTTGGGGTATAGTTTGGTTCTCCATTACAATGTCATGTTACACATTGTACCATAACACTAGTAATAACAGCTTTTCTGTACTTCAAATTTGTAAAACCTCTACATTATTCACTCAGCTTAACACTTTACAACTTTCATTTGGATTTCTGATGATTCAGAATCTACTTATTTGAAATCTGCATTTTATATGGACAAATTGGGTTTCCTCCAGGTGGACTTGAAATTGATGCATTTCATATTTATTCTAGTGGGGCTGTTGTGGACTACCTGCCAAATTTTATAACACATCGGGTCTGATTTAATAAAGGAATTCAGGCTATTTACTTTACAGGATATACTATCATTCTGCAAGAGATAAGTCACTTATCTTTGTAAATTCACTATGCAAGGTTGGGATGGATGGCTGAAATCAGCAGAGCTTCATCTCATTCACGTAGTGATGTATTCCTTGCAAGGACATGCAGGCCGGGTTTATTAAATCTCTCCACCACTGTAGAAAATAGACTATCATGGGAGAACCTGAATGACCCAGCAAACCTGAAATGGATTTCCTAAAAATCATTTGCTTTAAGTTGGTAAATGTTTTGAATCCTTGTCCAGGTTCATCCATGATGGTCTTCTTCAGTCTTGGAGAGCATTATTAAATCAAATCCTTAATTCTTTTAGCAAATCAACCCTATTGCCAATGTTGGAACCTGGTGTCAACAATTTGTCTTGAAGCAAACTTACTTTATTATAGCATAAGAGTGCAAACTGCAAACAAGCGCAAACAATCATCATAAATCCAAACTACTGTAGATATGATGATGTCAAATATATCTAAATTACAGGTAAGGCAAGAAGAAGAGGTGCATTGACAAGCTATATAAAGATGTAGGGTGTTCCAGCAAACCTAGCACCCTTGGCAGTATTCTCGAGTGTGGCTAGGGGTAAAAAAACATACTAAAAGCGATAACCCTGGGCCACACTCGGGGTAGCTAAAAACAAGAATAAAACCCACTTACCTGGTCCCATTGCCATCCCCCGGCATCAAATAACAAATATGGACAGAATTAGACCGCCAGGGAGGTTAGCAGTCATCTGATATTTCTGGGTTCTCTGTTGGTCTTTTAGCAGCTCTGTGACTTCCATGACTTGGATCCCTGATACTGGACAAGGTGTATGGGCAATACAACAGTCCATTACATTTCAGTTGACTTCAATCACTCAACCCCTGCTGCCTAACACACTCCATTCCAGAATCCAAACTACAAAGGTAAGTTACTTCTTCTGCAAACTTTTCTATTCCTGATTTATTCAGCTTTTTGTCTAGGATAGAGGATAGACCCATTATCTCAAGCATTTTTCAGTTCAATTCCTGTTGATTGACTCGCTACCCCTGCTGCGTGTACAAAGCCATATTACTACTTGTACAAAAAGTATGCTTTTCATTTAAATATTCCAAGTACCAAGGCAATAGGAGGAAAGAATACCACTAATAATACTATGTTCTTCATTTGCTGGCAGGAGATTTCAGCAGACGGATTTGGTAAGTAAGGAATTGAATGATTGTGGTTTCAGAGTTCATTCCTCAGAGACTAGAGCCTCGAAATTGAACTAAAATCACAGATACGATTCATTTTTTCACAGATAAGAAAGCGAAATACATCTGAACCCTCCAGAGTACAAGAAGACAGAGTGGTGTAGAACAGCTAATAGCAATACTTACTGCTTCATTCTACACGTGTATGAACTATACTATGGGCAATATCGAAAGAATTGCACCAAGAACTGCAGCAAAACTTACAATACAAAGTCATATGTATGGCAGATCTATTTTTTTTTGTTATTTGTGCTTTGTAAAATAAAAGTTCAATATTTACTATTAGTGACTGAATCTAACTTTTGTTATATTGCTGATATAGAAGCCATTCTTTGACTCTTCCCAATTTCTTGTATCTTGGGTTTTTCAGCTTCTCCTAACTTCTATGTTACATACTGTTTTGCTCATATAGATTTTCTTTGCAGACAGGACTTTAAAATTTAAATGCAAACCCAAAAACTTCATAACTCAGTTTTTTCAGTGCTGTAATCCCTTTTAGCCACTAGATGTCCTCAGCCTTTCAGGCTGAATGACGCCCATTGGATATACTCTAAATGCAGGGTGTCATGAACCCAATCCTTGTGGGGGCCAACATGCTACCTTTTAACTAAAGTGTAATGGTTCAGGAAACAGAGCTGATGTTCATTCCAACTTAAGCAAGGTTCTGTGAAATCCTAGGGTTCCTCCAGAGGTTGCTGGGGATTCATTAAGCAATTTGTGCCTCTCAGGTCAGTTGATTGTTTTGGCTATCCCTAGGGGTGGCATTCTTCCTACTGGCCAGCAATATAGGAGGCAGTAATGAAGGAAAAGGACCACACTATTACCTGAGCAGCAAAGAAAAATGGAGGGGTTGAGGGTTTGGAGAATGGCTGCAAGCATTCCATACTCAGCTTTCCTGCCATTATAAAACTGAACTTGTTACTTTTCTCATGCATTGGGATGGATTTATTAAAGTTCTCCAAGGCTAGAGAGAATACACTTTCATCAGTGAAGCTGGGCAAACCTGGAATAGATTTCATCAATGACTTTAGTCAGCAAATGTTTTGAACTCTTGACCAGATCCACTTCAGGTTTGCTTGATCACCCAGCTTCACTGATGAAAGTGTATTCTCTCCAGCCTTCCGAGCTTTATTAAATCAGGCCCGTTGTGCTATATGTATTACTGTTGGGGAACCTTCCTTCCATATTTACCCTCAGACCACAATTATCAATTGTTAGGGATCTGAAAATCCTAATTTTACATTTGTAAGGGAACAGGTTAGAGGAATATCTACTTATGCACAGTGTAACAGCTGGCCAAATAAATCACAGGGTTTCGTCCAGGACAGGTACATTTGCCCCAGATACAGGTTTTATGCAGAGTATTTTTCTGTTTAGTCAGTTTCCTTTGCACCTGACGGTGGGGTTTGAAGTACCAGGCTTCATGGCCAGGTGAGGGAGCTAAAGAGGCCTGGGTATGATCAGGTGTACTTGTCTCACCTGAAATGCATCCTGGAAATTAGGCCGGGGATATAAACTCCCAGCCTGCTTATTCCTGGGCCTCTGTCTTGGCTGGTGAGCTGGGAGGAGGACCAAGGTGAACGGTAAGTAAAGACACAGACTTTGTTACAAAAGATATATGGTTAGGGCTTAGAGTCCTGAACAGCACTATGTTGGGCTGGATTGCTAGTTAAGGGAACTAACAGTGAGTTAGTGGCCAAGTGGCGAGTCTTTCTTTTTGCTTTTCGTTTAATTTTACCTGTTTTGTGTGGAAATAGTGTTAAGTGAAACAAACCCTTGATGCATATATAACCTGCTGGCCCTGTTTCCTGCGTGAAACACCCCCCGTTGCTATGGGTGATCTCACAAGAGTCAACAAATAAAAGTATGGAGGTACAACAAATCAAGGATTTCCACCCCTTTTGAAGATATTTCTTGCATTTTGCTGTATCTGTAGGTCAGAAAATAAGGGGACATTTTGGGACAGATAATGAAACAAAAACTCTCAGGGTTTAGTAACCTTTGCTCATTGTACATAAAAAATAAAAATTCTGCATATTTTTTTCACATGCTGGACTCCCAGAGCACATTTATCCTGATGATATTGGGGCATTTCCAAAAAGTTTCTGATAAAATTCTTCATTTCCTGTTTACTTTCACATTTGTACTCAGATGCTATCTGTCTTGTATTCATCACAGTGCATGGCATGTATGTTTTAATACAGAGGAAGACTAAACAGCTGTGTGATGTTATAATGGCAGTGACATTCCACAGCATCCCCATTATTATACACAGCTTGTGTAGGAAAGCCAATTACAGCCTAGCAGCAATTCCTAACAATCTGCTGCCATCTGCTGTAACACATCTGCATATATCCAAATATTATCAAGATCTATCATAGAAAACCAATGACCATCTGCATATATTCCATATATTATCAAGATCTATCGTAGAAAACCAATGACCATCTGCATATATTCCATATATTATTAGGATCTATCATAGAAAACCACTGACCATCTGCATATATTCCATATATTATCAGGATCTATCATAGAAAACCACTGACCATCTGCATATATTCCA